>NC_052356.1:43983771-44022193 GCF_009727055.1 Benincasa hispida | reverse complement strand
TATTATAAATATAAATGATAACCAACTTATCATACTATTTATAACCTATAGTTTTAATATTTCATCTCATGAAACATATAAACCATAGTTCTTTTTCAATTCCATGGTACTTAATGTAAATCTCATTTACATCAATCCTCCACTAGATGTATCTCATATATCATATCGATTATATCATAAAGAATTAAAATACCTCTTGTCAATTAGAACATTTAAAATCAATATCAAGAACTTGATCCTTCAACATGAATCTAAGCTACAAAGGGGACCTCATGGACCTGTAGATCCGAAGCTCCAACGGTACGTGAATAACTGACTAAACTATTTAGTCACGGGATCCACCATCTGTTAACTGACAGGCACTCCACTAAAGATCAATAACTGAATTCTACTCACTATAGATATATTATATGTCCATCTTAACCAATCAACAGTGCGATAACCCTTCACAGATCGCTCGTAAGTACAACTATGCCAATAACCGTTATGCCCCTATAGTTACATCTGTTTCCTTAAGTACCACTGATCTCTCTAATGAATATAAATCATAGTCCTACTATGACTGAGTCTTCTCTTCCAAAGAGAAGCTTTGGCCACTATGTTCAAGCCCCGAAATCAGCCCTTAAGGGAGTAATCTCTCTACTTATCCCTGCTTCGGGAAAGGAGTGAATTCCATATTGTGGATTGAGTTTCCAGCTCCCAGATCAGAAAAGTCCCCAGAAAGGTAGGCATGTTGAGTTGGCAATCTGGCCACTCTCACCCATACTAATCAAAGGACCGCCCTCAAAGGCAGAAGTTCACAAAACACTCTGGATTGAGGTCGTGTCACCTATGATCGTTTAGGTGAGATATAAGTCTCTAGTATCAATGGTGTTATATACAGAGTCTAGTCATCTCGTGGTCTAGGTCTTATACAATCTCTTTGTATAGGACACCCCCACTCCATGTCTCCACATGAATGGTCGAAATCAACCATCTGTAGTAGTTTACAACACTTGCAAACCTCTACAAAGCGGGCCATATCCGTAATGTCACAAGGATCAGGTATCCCACCTTAATCCTTATACTACAGATCGATTTAGGTTATCAATTAAGGCATGATCCACTTGTATATCACATATACATGCTTAAGTTCACATAAGATAACCAAAAAGCTTTGTTGATTGGATATGAGTAAATGCCAGAATTAAATAACACTTATTTGATTCATTGAACGATGTGTATCTTTACAAAACAACGAGACTCTAGGAGAATTAGGACACCAATCCCAACAATCTCCCATTTGTCCTAATGACTCGGGAGACTAATGTACAATACAATATAAAAATGTACAATATACAATAAACTAAGGCATACCCCAGTATCATCTCCCACTGCCCTAGACAAGATGCTGCATGTCTCGCAGACCTAGACTCTCCAGGTGACCCTCGAACACTTTGGCCGTGAGGGCCTTTGTAAAGGGATCAGCAACGTTGTGCTCCGATGCGATCTGCTCAACTATCACATCACCGCGACGCACAATCTCCCTGATCAGGTGATATTTTCGTTCAATGTGCTTACCCCGACGATGACTCCAAGGCTCCTTCGAATTTGCCACAGCCCCGCTGTTATCACAATAAAGAGTGATAGGAATATCCATATTTGGAACAACTTCCAAATCTATAAGGAACTTCCTCAGCCAAACAGCCTCTTTAGCTGCTTCACAAGCCGCTACGTATTCGGCTTCCATAGTGGAGTCCACGATGCATCCTTGCTTGATGCTTTGCCAAACTACAGCCCCTCCATTCAGAGTAAACACTAACCCGATGTCGATTTGCGAGAATCTCGATCGATCTGAAAGTCAGAGTCTGTGTATCCTGTAAGGATCAGATCCTTATCTCCATACACAAGCATGTAGTTCCTCATTCTCCGAAGATACTTGAGGATTGTCTTGACTGCCATCCAGTGATAAAATCCTGGATTGAACTGATACCGACGGACAATCCCTACTGCATAGCAAATGTCGGGTCTGGTACACAACATTACATACATCAAGCTTCCTACTGCAGAAGCATAGGGAATCCCTCTCATCTCCTCAACCTCTTGAGGTGTCTTAGGACATTGATCCTTAGACAGAATGATTCCATGCCTAAAAGGTAACAAACCTCTCTTGGAATCCTGCATCCTGTACCTGATCAACATTTAATCAATGTATGATGCTTGAGTTAGGGCTAACCGTTTGTTCTTGCGATCCCAAATGATCTAGATCCCGAGAACATACTGTGCCTCACCCAAATCTTTCATTTGGAACTGGGTAGCTAGCCAACTCTTAATGTTAGTCAGATATCCTACATCATTCCCAATGAGGAGGATATCATCCACATACAGTACCAGGAAAGCTACTGAGCTATTGATGATCTTCTTGTAAACACAAGGCTCATCAATGTTCTAGTCAAAGGTAAACGACTTGACAGTAGTGTCAAATCTGATGTTCCAAGATCGAGATGCTTATTTTAGCCCATAAATGGACCTATTGAGCTTGCAAACTCTTTGCTCTTGATCTGGAACTACGAACCCTCTGGTTGAGTCATATAGATGGTCTCGTCAAGATTACCATTCAGAAAGACAGTCTTGACGTCCATTTGCCATATTTCATAATCATAAAATGTGGCTATGGACAGGAGAATCCTGATAGATTTTAACATGACAACAGGTGAGAAAGTTTCCTCATAGTCAACTCCCTCAACCTGAGTATAACCTTTTGCCACGAGTCTAGCCTTAAAGGTTTGCACCTTTCCATCTACACCTTTCTTTCGCTTAAAGATCCACTTACACCCAATAGGTCTTACCCCATCAAGTGGATCAATAAGCTCATAGACATTGTTGAAGTACATAAACTCCCATTCCTGGTTCATGAAATTAACTCATTCATCTTTGTTAACGTCTTCTATTTCTTTCTTAAAAGACAATGGATCCTCGACCCCATCATTCGTAATGATGTTTTGGGCTTCAATCAAACCCATGTAGCGATCCGGTGGGTTCATAACCCTCCCATTATGTCGAGGCAGCCTCAACTCTTGAGCTGGTTGACTAGACATCCCGACCTCAACAACTTTTATTGATCTGTCGGCCTGTTCAACAACTCTTGTTGAACCCTCAGCAGTCTCAGTCTCACTAGAGATATCACATAAAACGAGTTTACTTCGTGGCTTATGATCTCTCATGTGATCTTCTTCCAAGAAGATAACATTAGTGGAAACAAACACTTTGTTCTCACCTGGATCATAGAAGTATCCTCCTCTCGTTTCCTTGGGGTAGCCCACAAAGAGGTAAACCTTCGAATGCGGTTCCAACTTCTTTGGGTTAGTCACTAGCACATGTGCCGGACAGCCTCAAATTTTGAAGTGACGTAAACTACGGCCTCTCCATAACTCAATAGGTGTTTCAGAAACACTTTTTGAGGGAACGTTGTTCAGGATATAACATGCAGTCTGCACTGCATTACCCCAAAATGAGTTTGGAAGATGAGCATAACTCATTATAGACCGAACTATGTCCAACAAGGTCTTGTTTCTCCTTTTTGATACACCATTCTGCTGAGGTGTACTAGGGACTGAGAGTTGGGACGGAATCCCATGTTCTATCATATAGTTTTGGAATTGGAGGTTCATATACTCTCCACCACGATCAGATCGTAGTGTTTTTATCTTCTTACCTAACAAGTTTTCAACTTCAACCTGATACTCCTTAGACTTTTCAAGAACTTCAGACTTACGTTGCATTAGGAAGAGATACCCAAACCTTGAATAATCATCTATGAAAGAGATGAAATATTCATACACACCTTGAGTTTTAACATTCATCGGACCACCGAGGTCTGAATGTACAAGCTCCAAAGGTTTCCTGGCTCTGTAACCTTTTCCAGTAAAAGGTTGTTTGGTCATCTTGCCTTCGAGGCATGATTCACATACCGACAAGGAGTTTTCTTCTAAACTCTTGTCCACTTTTCACCAACTTCTCAATCCTATTGAGGTTAATGTGACCTAACCTTAGATGCCAAAGATGGGCGTTTTCCTTTGGAGAAACCTTTGGTCTTTTAGCTGTCGTTGCCGTACTGAACATTTCAGTGTTAAACAAGTCTTTTATGACTAACGGCCTTAGTACATATAAGTTATTTTCCATTGAACCAGAACCAATCAACATTCCATTCTTGAAAATAAATACTTTATTCTTAGAAAAGAAGACGGTATAACCTTGTTCAATGAGATAAGAAATCGAGATTAAGTTCCTCTTAATATGAAGAACTACAAAAACATTATCCAGTAACAGATAATGTTTCTTGTCAACAAATAACTTCACCCTACCTATAGCAATAGCTGAAATAACCTTACCATTACCGATCGAAGAGTCATCTCTCCCTGTGGCAACGTTTGCTAGGAACTAAATCCTTGGTAAGAGGAACTGACATGATTGGTAGCACCTGAATCGAGGATCCAAGTAGAATCATTATTCTCTACCAGACATGTCTCCAAGACCAATAAACCATATTTACTATCTTGTCTCCTCTTTTAGAAAGTAGTAGGATGGAGGTCGTTTGCCACAAAATTCGTTTCACACGATTCTTTCCACTGTAATAAATTGTTCATTTTTAAAAGCTTTAAATGGAAATACTAACGAGTTGCTGAAAAGAAAAACACATTGACCTACGTTAGGTTTTAAGCAAATACCCGTTGTAAAACAAAACAACATCCAATAAGGTTTTAGAAAAACTAACATGAACCCCATGTGACATCTAGTTTCGCAATGACACTTCAAAGGTTTAGGACAAAAGCCACCGAAGGGAGGTTAGTTATCCCTCCTCTGAATTGACAAGATCTTAACCAGTCATTAATACTAGAACAACTCTTGCTCCTATAACGACTAGCCATCATTGATTTGGCCAAGAGATCATTAACTTACTTAACAATCTCCCGTAAGTGTGACCCGCCATTTTAAGCCCTAAAGGTCCATCCAAAAGGCCAATCCGAAGGGAAAAAATCTGATTGGGGCAAAACCTAAAGCCACCTATCCATTTTTGGGTTCAACCTTGATATTGCCAACTGCACAAAATCTATCCGAAAGGGGGCCAGCTCCGAAGGCGACACGAGGGAGGTAAAAATGATCTCACGATGTGAACCAATGATAGAGACCATAGAACGTGTTGGCAACACCCTTCATCCACTTACTATAAAATACTATCTCCGTCCACCTTGATTTGACTCATGCAAATACCATCCGAAGGGGGATGCAACCTGGGGCATCTCAAGGCCAACATGAATCTACAGGTGGTGAACAAACAGGGAGAAACGTGAGTGGAATCATAGACATATTTGATACGCCTCCTCCTCCCACTGAGTATTTATTAACTTAGGTGTAGTTTACTAAAAAAAAACACGGCTAAGGATTTTAACTAAGTGACTTTTAGGTTTCCCAAGAGTAACTTTTACCTTTGGATAGTTGAACAACTTTTGATCATCATCCATTAAACTCTTTAACAGAGTCTTTGGCTGAAACGTCGCATGCTTGTTGAAAATCTATCTAATTCACTTTCAGGGTGTAACTACAGGGGCAAAATGGTAAATTGGTCCAACTGTACTTACGAGCATCTGTGTAGGATTATCGTACTGTTGATTGATTATATCCGATGGACACATAAATATATCTTTGGTGAGAAGAGTGCACTACCAGTCTTAGTGGAATGCCTGACAGTTAACGGATGGTGGATCTCGTGACTAAAGAGTTTAGTCAGCTATTCACTTACCGTTGTGTTGGGTTATGTGTCGTAATTCTCCAAGAGTCTCGTTGTTTTTGTAAAGATACACACTGTTTAATGAATAAAATAAGTGTTATTTAATTCTGGCATTTACTATATCCAATAAACAAAGCTCCTTGGTTCATCTTATGTGAACTTAAGCATGTAAAACTGTGATATACAAGTGAATCATGCCTTAAGTGATAACCTAATTGGTCTGTGGTATAAGGATTTAAGATGGGATACCTAATCTGGTGACACTACGAATACGACCCGCTTTGTAAGGTTTTCAAGTGTTGTTAAACTACTACAGATGGTTGATCGATCCAAATCATTGTGGAGACGTGGAGCAAGGGTATCCTATACAAACGATTGTATAAGACCTGGACCACGAGATGACTAGACTTTGTATATAACGCCGTTGATACTAGAGACTTGCATCTCACCTAAACGACCATAGGTGACACGACCTCAATCCTGAATGTTTTGTGAACTCCTGCCTTTTAGGGCGATCCTTTGATTAGTATGGGTGAAAGTGGCCAGATTGCCAACTCAACATGCCTACCTTTCTGAGGACTTGTCTGATCTGGGAGCTGGGAACTCAATCCACAATATGGAATTCACTCCTTTCCCGAAGCAAGGATAAGTAGAGAGATTACTCCCTTAAGGGCTGATTCCGAGAATTGAACATAGTGGCCACAGCTTCTCTTTGGAAGAGAAGACTCAGTCATAGTAGGATTATGATTTATGCTCATTAGAGGGATCAGTGGTACTTAAGGGGACAGATGTACTACAGGGGCATAACAGTTATTGGCCCAGCTATACTTACGAGCGATCTGAACAGAGCCCACTCTTTGGATTCTCACTTCGAGAATACTAAGGGTTCCAAGTGGTGGTGTCGTCCCTAACCTCTTCGTCTGTTTGTGTGGAGTTGTTCGTGGTAGACGATCAGGTGTTGCTGAACAATAGCCTCACGTTCTATTGAGATCGAATGCTTCTGTTCGTGGAGAGAGTGAGACTTCAAGTGAAGAGAGTCTTCAACTGGTAAGTTTACTCGTTGTTGTGTTTATTTATCTCTAATCATGCCGATAATTTAGTAGTTTGCTGCATATTTGTATGTGTGAATGTAAATGTGATAATTCTGTCACAATGCTTTTGAAAAGATTCCCTTCCCCTCAGAGGTACTCTTGTATAAGAGTTCCTTCAAGAGTAAGAATATTCCTGTTAAGAAGAGTAAAGGGAAAGGGAAGAAGAACCCCGCTAGGAAGAAAGGCAAGAATAATGCTGCAAACAAAGGAAACTGTTTCCACTGTAACGAGGAAAGGCACTGAAAGAGGAACTGCCCTCAGTACCTTCCTGAGAAGAGAGCAGAGAAAGAGAAACAGGCAAACTAGTTCTTGAAGACCACTTGCTCAGCTTTACCAGTGGGAGATGTTGTTGTTCGATGATAATTTTATCTTCTTTTGTTATCATGTAAAAAAACAAAATGTATATATTTTTGTTGTAAATGAAATGTTCATTTTCGAAAATTATGTTTGTTCTATCTCATAGGAACTTCTGTTAAGAACCAACCTAGTTATAAAACCATTTGCAAATATTTAGATATTTAAAACGGCTATAATTCAATTAAGATATTGCAAGTAGGTAAAATAAAACCAAAATACTTCGATTGGATCAAAGTATAGAAAGTTTAAGATTTCTAAGTCTATTTGATAGAACACAAAATCCAATGTCAAACTTTCTAATTGCCTTAGATTGTTTTCTCAAACATCATTCCCATCATTGGAATATTTTTCAAGATCACCTTGTATTATTTGTTTCTATAAAATTGCATAAATTAATAAAAGATTTATTGAACTAACACTCTAAACAAGAGTTTTTTAGACAGGGCAGATGCATCTTATTCAAAATAGTTGAGAGTACCTCAATGTAGTGGGAGGAAGTATGACTTCCTGATCATTATTAAGAATAAGATGCATTCCCCATATAGTTTAATAAGAAGTCTATTGTACACTAACATGTTTACAAAGATTCTCTCGGCTAAAGTGTTTAAGAATCTCCTAGTAAGACTAGGAATACTAGGTTAATAACCTAGGGCAAGTGGGGTAAATATCGAGTATAGGATACTGAATGGTAAACCAAAGGTATGAGATGCCCTAGTTTATTGTATTTCTTTGTATAACTCAAAAACTCAGTATCATATATTCGGATATATAAGTGACCACTGGAGTTTTAGTCCAAGTGGGAGTTTGTTGGGTTTTATGTCCTAAAACTTGTGGTTTGTAAACAATAAAACTTATTTTGAAAATTCAATAAGTTGTTATTGAATACATGTATTGCTTATTTCGTTTTAGAAATCCAAAAATCTAAGACCCATGACTATTACATGAGTACTTGAACTTTATGTGGAGACGTAAAAGTGGATCAGGTTTGAGTAAATGGTCAAAATGATCTATAGTATATGGGTGCCTTATTCTAGTAATACTATTGGATGCGGCCACATTTGTAGTTGTTATAAAGAGTTGTACAGTGCTACAGACGATGTGATCCTAATTCGTACATGTTATGACATGAGGAGTGAGGGTGTCCTATAGAATAGGTTTGTACAAGATCAGACCACGGAATTAGTCACCATTACTTTATAGCGCTGTTTACTATTTAAGACTAACTATTTCAAAGCGATGACCTAGGTAATTTGACCTTAATCCTGAGCTAACTATGAACTCCTGTTTATTCGGGATTATCCTTAAATTTTCATAGGTGAAGGTTAGTTCAACAGTGTCGACTCAATAAACCTTCATTTCAAGGGTAGACTGGCTAGATAGCTGAGGACATAGGGTGCAAGAAGAAATTCACTCTTACCCGTTTTTAGGGTTAGTAGAGAGGTTGTTCTCTTAAATGCTAACTCTGGGTCTTGAACAAGGGACCCCACCTTCTCATTGGCTCGAGAAGGACTCGATTTGTTGATTGGATCACAAATCAATTGTTCATTTGAGGATCAATGGGACATAAGGAGCAAGAGGTAATCTTGGGGGTAAAATAGACATTTGACCCAGCCATTATTACGAACAACCTGTGAAGGGTTAACTTACTAATCATGGTCATATCGAGTGGATATAATATATCTACAGTGAGGCGAGTGCAACTATAGGCTTTAGTGAAGTGACCCATTAGTTAACGGATGGAGGTTAATTCGGTGTAAAAAGTTTAGCCAATTAATCTCGGATCGTTAGAGCCCATGATTTGTAGGTCCGCGAGGTCCCCTACTAGCTTGTAAATGGATTAGCTTTAGAGTAGCGTGATAAATTAATTTGAAACATTTAAATTAGAATTAAGGGAATTAATAATTAAATGAGATATAATTACGCATTTAATTTTGGAATTAAACGGAATTGGAGAATTTAATTAATATTTAAATATGATTTAAATATTAAATTCATATAGGTGAAATTTGTGTAAAATTAGATTGTTTAATTAATTAATTATTATTAATTTTATTACAAAAATAATTTATGAAATTAATTTTGTAAAATTAATAAAGGTTTCAATTTTCAAATTAAAATTGATTTTGAAAATCAACTTTATATTGGAAAATTTTGAAAAATACAAATTTGAAAGATGGATTTTCTCCATTATCATGAAGTTGCTCTCACAACATCCACTTCAAGCTTCAATATTTCAAGCATGAGCTACATCTCATGCAGTCATCTTCTTTGCATGAAAGTCCTGCAATAAATAGAGAAGATGGAAGTGGAATTAAGGGATGTATCATTTGAGTTTTTCCTGAAAAATTCGAGTTGAAGAAAGGTGTTCTTTAAATGGATAGTGTAGTGAGTTCTTCACCAAGTTCCCTTCATTCAAGCTTATCTTGAGTCCCACAACTCAATCTAAAGCTCCAAGAGAATAGTACGGAAGATCTTGAGGTGGTTCACAACGAGATTTGGAGAAGTTTTGCAGTTGACAATCGAGATTCAGGAGGTTCTACAAAAGTATGGCATGAAACCCTCTTATTATTGTATGAGCATGCTTTATTTATAGCCAAAATTAATGAATTAGAATGCTTATTGATCCTTGTTACTTCTGCTGCATGCTGATATACTCCTGCAGATAATGTAGGATCAGTATGACAACCCTAGAGGGGGTGAATAGGGCTTGTTTAACTTAATGAAAATTTTTTCTCTAAGTAGGACCAATAAAGCAAATTGATACTCTTTTGTTAATTAGTAATTTAAACAAAAATTTTATGCAAATTCACTTCAAAAGATCAATAAATTGGCATAAACAAGATCAAGAATAAACTGTAGCAATTAATTCTATGCAATGAAATCTATTAACAAACTAATTGCAAAATTAAATAGGAGAGAGATAGAGAAATCGATACCGGTAATTTTATAGTGGTTCGGCACAACTCGACCTACATCCATTTTTCAAACTCCTCTTGGTCTACGAACTTGATTCTTTCCACAGCTTAAAGTCGAACCGCTGCAACGTTCCTTTTTTGAGAGAAAAAATAAACCCAATCATTTCCACAATTATGGATCAAACATTACAACACTCTTGTTATGGGTTCAAGAGTAACCCTTTACAATAGATTTAGAAATGAAAAACAAAATAAGCAAAGCTCTCTTAAATAGTAGATTGACAAATTTAAGTACTCAACAAATAAATCCTCACAATACAATAAATATCTCAAGAATAAGATGATAAGAAAAAAAAATTAAGAGCTTAGAGAGAATAATAATGACGCCTTTGAGGATCGTAAATATATATAATTGTTTTTAAAAATTTGGAGAAGATGAAGTGTATAAAAAGAGAGGGAATTTGGTAAAAATCACATTTAATTTGGCCCATTAGATCTTGGAAATAAAAACTTAATGGTTGAGGTTTTTTTTTTTTCTTTTAACCAACTAGCCGTTAGACAAATAAAAGATAATATAATAATATATATCTTTTTGAAGTCATTTCTTTTAAGACCAACAAAAAGTATAAGTCCACCAAAACTAGCCATTAGACACAAACATAAAATATATTAAATTCATTTTCTTTTTAAGACCAATCCAAAAATCAAAAGTCTACCATTTGTTACTCCTCCATTGCTCAAGTGACACCTTTCAATTGGTCCATTTTGATGAGAAAAATTCTACTACATCATCAACTCGAGATTTTTCCATTATGTTTGTTTTGGTCATTCACATGGCATCATCAAATGATACAAGTCTTGGATAAGAATCTACAATACGCACTAGAACGCCCCTTGTTGACTATCCTTTACTCCGACAGTATCTAGGGTCCTTGAACAATGTGATATCTCACACCGGGTAAATCCTTAACCCTTCCCCTTCTTACTAAGACTACAAAATGTTCTTGTAAATTATGGCTAATACCAAGTGTATAAGCAGTGATTTCAAATACTAGAATAGGGGCAACTTGCTCTGACCAAGACTCCACTTTTTGCTCCGTCTATGGAGCTTATGAATTTCCTCGAATGTAGATAGACCAAAAGAGGTAATAAAGAGATAGGAATAGGAATTATAGTACCACTAGAAGAAGTGGCACCTGTGGGAACATCTCTACTGACAAACCATTTCAATAGTACGGGTGCTGTCGTGCCACGAGGCACGACCATGGAAGTAATGAAAAAGAAAAAGTTATTTAGTTGGACCATCTGCTCGAGATGTTCAAGTTTCGCTTCTCTAGAGAAGATGAGACACTAAAAATGAAAGTGTTCGGAACGCATATCGAAAAGATACCAAAGAAGCCAACCATTATGACCAGAAGCGGTCTAATCAAATAAGGGGTCAGACCGCGCTTAGAAAATGAAAGAAAAGCAAACTCTCATAGTTCGGAGCCCAGCTCCAACTACTTCTTCGTAAGTGAGGTGCGATACTTCTTTTAGTTTAAAAAAGGGTAAAAGGGAGTCCATGACCCTATATATAAGGAGAGATCGAATTCCAAACTTTTCTCTCGAGTATACCCATTACCAAGAAATGGACGTCACTTTGAGACACATGTGGATAGTCGCCCTATCGAAGGGGCTAAAAGTCAATCAACAGAGCTAAAACTCGAGTCTTATAAAAGACACCACTCTACGAGGGAAGTTCCCAGGTCGAGTCTTTACGAGTTCATTCTAAATAAAGTGAACCTCTTCTTTCTGAATCTTAGTCAAGAAGATGCAGATGAAACACCAATAGTCTGATGTCAGCTTCTGTGACAATTGGAATCGAAATAACAAAAGAAATGAAATCACACGATGTAATCAAAATATTCCAATAAAAAAAAACTTCTTATATCACATAAAAGTAATTTTTTGTATCACAGAAATACAAATACAATGAGACCATCATGTGCGTGAAAAGAAAAGGTCATGAAACAAAGATAACTAACTTCATTTATACACGATTAGATTATATTTATTTGATACATTGTTATCAATATTAATATGAATAATGAAAAACGCTTACAATGGAAAAAATAAATGAATTATAAATGAATTTAAAAAAATGGAAATAACAATTTGAATTGAATAAATAGATTTATTATATATATATATATAGTTATATTTAACTAGATAAAGTTGGATTAGCTTAGAGTGAAGTTTATCGTAGTAGAAAAGAGGTTGGTAGAACCGATATAGAAATGGAAGATTTTCAATTTGACTTGGGGAATTTCATCTTTGGCTCATGGGTTTAGCCAATGATGCTTTCTTTCTCAACTATTTCTCACTGGTCGTGAGTTACCAGGCCCACACACATAGGCTATTTGTGATCGAACTTGAATAGTTTCTATGAAGATGCATAATCCCATTTTGTTGTCATCCTTGTTCTTCTTGCATTTATTTTCATTGTAAATTGAGCTTGTTGATCAAATTGTGGCTTAGGTCGGACCGTTCCCTAAATTATTCACTTTCTCACAACTATGTCCTTCGAGTCTTTGTCCTAAAAAAAATTCCTTCTTCGAATCTCTCAAGTAAGAAGGATTTGGTCTCATCTCTTCCTGGAAAGCTAAACCCTCACTCTTCCAAGCTGACATCAATCCTTAAAAAAAAATCATGTAAGTAAGAAGAAGACCGGTTAGGATCACACTAGTCTTGGTTGGCTTATTATGAACTCCTTTTCCTCAGAACAAGAATAAAAGAGGCTTGCAGGTCTAGTCGCATACCCCTATCGTCTTATTGTTTTATTCGTTGCAGTGGTAAACTCATTGAATACGCAAATATGGTTTAGTCACACCCTTCAAGAGTGTACATTCTGATTCAATAGCAAACAGAGCATTCTTTGCTTCTGATTCCATTCCTGAAAACAATTCTATCATACATGGCGAATTGAGTTCAAAGAACTCCACTTCGCCTTGTTTGCAAGTCGAGTATAGCCTTCGATGTCAAATCCTCTCTAGCTGACGAAGTCGTTATTTGGGCAATTTGTGCTATCTTAATCCAAGACTTAGGCCTATCTTCTTATTTTCGTAAATTTTGCTATAGTACTTATACTAAAGAGAGATCATTTCACCATTACCTTGATACCATTCAAGAGTGACTTCTTCGTTCGTACTCCAATTTAAGTGATTCAAATTACGTTGAAACTGTTATTTCAAGCTCTACACAATAGATACTTCAGAACACTCGAATTCTTAATAAAGAAAAGTAGGTTTGCTATCATCAAAACATTAATTAATTAATTAAATTTGAGATTAAAGTCAAAAATTCAACAATCTCCCATTTTTTATGATGACAAACTACTCAAGAAAAATGAAAACCAAAGTGGTATGTTATATAAAATATGAATAAGAATCACATTCAACGCACATATAATTTCAAGAGATAATTGCCTAAAAGATCCATTTTAAAGGTCCGAAATGGCAAATGACCGAGGTTTTGAAAAAAATATCAAATACTTCTTTGTTGATGTCATAACCACGTGAAGTTACGATATTGCCCTTCTTTTTTCTTTTTCCTCTTCTTCAGTGCGAGAAATCTTCCTCTGCACGTTGTCTTCTTCTTCTCCGGTTTCTTTTCCTCTGTACTTCTTCTTTTTCTTCTCTGGCATGACAAGGCCACGCGAGCAACTCCGACATGACCAACTCTAATAAGTAAGAGACGAGAGGGAAGAGTGATCTTGTGGATGAGGAAACGAAGAGAGAGCAAGATGAGCGAGAGCGAGAGACATAGTGATTTGTGAGTGAAAAAAGAGAGAGCGAGTCTGCTTATCCACGTGCGTGCAAGTTTATTTTGGTAATTGCACCCGAATTTGACATTAACAAAGGATCATTCGGCATTTTTTTTTTTTTAAAAGGATCTTTTCATATTTTTTGCCTAATTTTTGGGTCATTTATCTGGCGGACCTTGATTTTAATTCACTTGAAAAAAATTATACTCAATAATAACATGCTTTCATTTTTCTTAATACATCTCCCTCTTTTGGAATCAATAAAAAAAGGACAATTAAGAAAAATAATATAAAGACATGAAAGCTTCTCATAAAATCATGAATACATAATTTTTCATTTCTTCTCCTATCAGCGTGACTTTTAAACATAAGCAACAATATTGTAAATCCAAGATGTATCATATAAATTTTAAGATCAATTTGACAAATTTCTCCTCCTTTTAAAAATCAATTGAACACTCTCCCTTAATAAGAAATAAAAAGACATTTAGCACATACTTCAACTGGAGGGTAGAAATATTAACTAAATTTTAAAAAGAGACAAAAATAGAAAAATGAAGGAAAATATTTACACAAATAAAAAAATTTAATTATAGTTGTGATAGACATTGAGACGCTGATAGAAGTTTATCATTGATAGAGACTGATAGAAGTCTATCAGTAATAGAAACAGATAGAAGTCTATCATTGATACTATCAATAATAAAAACTAATACAAGTCTATCGTTGATAGAGGTTGATGAAGTTTATTAGTGTCTATCATTTTTTTTTTTTTTGCTATTTCTATAAATAGTTTGATATTTTTCCTACCTGCGATTTTTTTTTTAAAAAAAACACATTTTACTCCAAATACAATAACAATCCCTAAAAGTATAAACAAAAATATGTATGAGAGATACACACAACAATAAATCAATATGGAGAATCAATGTCATTCAAACATGAAGTTCATATATAAAAGTTTATAACTCCCCCTAAAATCAAACATTCTTCTTTTAATAGGAAATATCAATAAATATCGAGGAGATAAAATCTTTCGTAAAATATCAAACAATTAAGATACTAAATTATATAATGCCTAAGAAAATATCAAATATTGTAAAACAAATATCAATTGTTGAAAAACAAATAATGGCATGGCCACATTAGCAAATCAATATAAGCATGTTAACTATGTGAACAAGAATTATACCAATTTTGAGCAAATCACTAAAGGGAAACAAGAATATAATCAAATTTTACAAATAATCCTCCTATGAGAAAAAATTTAACTCTTCTATGACATTGCAAAATCACATATATACTTTCAACATATAGGTCAACCAATATAATAACAATAATTCTCATTTAGCAATGTAAATCATAAATATGCATAACTCATACTTAAAAGGTATTTAGAAAACTTTGATCAATTTTATATCCAAAGGATTAAGCACCATATCTTAATCAATAATGACAATATTAAGTAAGACTCAATATCCTTTTATTCAATAATTTCCAAGAAAAAAACAAGGATAGAGCAAACATCTAATTTACTAAAAAGTCAAATAATAAGCCATAAAGAAACATGCCAAATCGATAGATATTCAATCATTTTTCATGGTAAATCCAATAATCGATAGAATTTAAGAATTCAAATTCAAACATTTCAAAACCAATAAAGAGACATAATTTCAAAAAAAAAATACTAAAATAATAGTTATCTCAATAATTCAAAAACTAAAAGTTATCAAATATGCAACATTTCCTCTTTTAAATTCAAGCAAACCATACTAGTTGTTCCAATTTTAATTAATTCTTCATTTGAAGTTCAAACAACAATTACTTCTTGAATCATACCTACAAAGAAAGCTCAACTAAAAGATTTTGGTATCCATTTTTTGGGTCCTTCATTGTTAATGAGCGAAGATTTTGGAATCCATTTCAAATTAATTCCAATATTATTAGCATTCATTTTTGACAAATAACAATTATAATATTTACGACCAATTTTGCCACAAGAATAACATACAACATTAGGCATGAATTTCTTTTAACTAATTGATTTTTCACCATTTTTTTCTTAAAAAAATTCTTTCTAGGAGTAATTTTCAATTTGAAACAATTTGGTCTAATATGACCTTTAGTTCCACAAAAATGACAAGTAGGCACAAATTTAGCACTATGCATAGATTTTTTTGAACATGTTTAGGCATAAACTTTTATTTTTCTTGCAAATTTCTAGCCTTTTCATGCTTATTCACAAATTTCACATTATGAACATATTTTGATCTAGCATGAATGTGTTTTTATACAAATTTTGAATCTCCGTGGATATGTCTAACTTTTTCATGCCTTGTGACACAAATTTAGATTCAACAAATTTAGGCACATTGGGTAAAGAATTATAAGACATACTAGGGGTAATTTTAACAACAATAGTATTAGAACTAAATGAAGAATTTCCATTCACATAGTTTAATCCCATTTTATCATTAAAAGATTTACCCATATCAATAATCTTATCCAATTATTGTGCACCAATAGTCAAACTTTTTAATGGACACTTTTGAAATTTCAAGCTCTTTAGTAGCAAGCAATTCTTTCTCTTTAAGCATATGCAAACAATTATTTTTCTCATCAACATGAAATTCAAGAAATTTAACTTTGTCCAGAAAAGAAACTTTTTCTTTTTCTAAAAAAGTATTATTAGTTTCAAACTCAACAATTCTATTTTTCAAACTAGCAATTTCATCACTTAATTCCAAAGAGAAAGTTCTAAGTTTTTCATTTTCATTCCTCAAATCATTTAGTTCAATTTTCATTTTACATGATAAAGATTTAAGTTCATCATTCTCTTTTTCAAGAAAAGTAATTATATCATTCAATGCAATTTCCTCATTACAACACTCATCGTGCAACAAAGAGTTACTAGCCCTATTGTTTAAACATGAATTTTCATCTATCAAAGACTTATTCTCAAGAGATAATGCTCTATACTTCTTTGATAATTTCACATATATAGAGCTAACATTTTCAAGATCACGTTGCACACTTTCAAATGCATTAAATAATTCATCATAGAAGGGGTTTTATAATTTACCTCCATTTTGTTTCATCTCCGGAGTTGTTCTCCGAGTGAGCCATCAAGCACAATGAGGATCTATCACATTTATCTTTCTCTACTTTATGGATTTTTTCTTGATTATGAGAGTTATAATTCTCCTTCACATCAAATAAATCATTAGAACTAAAAGGAGTATTTTCTACACTTATTATCAAGAAAATTCCAAATATCATATGCATAATCAAATTGTGCAATTTTTGCTTTACTATCCAAAGCTTATGATATTTATGGCTTGGACATTAAAAGAGAATAATTTATCATTCAGTTTTAATTTTGACAAATTATGCTCACAAATATACAAGATATTAAATCAACCGCAAGTAAAAATGTCTTCATTCTCTTTTTCCAAACATCAAAATTTTTACTACAAAGAAAGGAGGTGTATCAACACATTGACTTTCTAAAGTTGTCATAGTCCTAGCAATCAAACTTTTCAAATAATTTTTCAAAATATTAGTAAAATACTTTAGGTATTAAAATAATACTTGGGCTACCCACTCTCATACCAATTGTAGGAGTGAAAATATCAAACAATGGATATCAATCCAAAATGATTAATGAAAAAAATAATTTTTTTTTATCACAAATAAGAACAACTAGCTCTGGTACCAATTATAGGATCTGTATGGCAACCCTAGAGTGGAGTGAATAGGGTTTATTCAATTTAATGAAAACTTTTTCTCTAAGTGGGCCGAATTAAACAAAAATTAATACACTTTGTTAATTGGTAATTTAAATAAAAATTTATGCAAATACATTCACTTCAAAAAGATCAATAAATTGACATAAACAAGTCCAAGAACAAATTGTAGCAATTAATTCTAGGGAAATTGCATTGTATGACGAATATATTTTAAGAAACCAAAGTCATGACTTCAACTTTTTTGTAATTGCAGGCGTGGAAATCACATAGCAATCAATAAATCAGATAGCAATCAAATTTTCAGGTAAAAGTTTTTTGCCATGTTTTCAAAAAAAGCAAAACCTAGGGACACGTGCCCAATTTTCAATTTATTTTTTTTATTAATGTTGCAATGCCCCTTAATTCTATGCAATAAAATCTATTAACAAATTAAATACAAAATTAAATAGGAGAGGGATAGAGAAATTGACACCTGTAATTTTATAGTGATTCGACACAACCTAACCTACATATACTTCCCAAGCTCCTCTTGGGTATGTCACTATGAACTTAACTCTTTCCACGACTTAGTGTCGAACTGCTACAATGTTCATTTTTTGGATGCAAAAACAAATCATAACCTTTACATGGTTGAGAATCAAACCATTATATGACTCTTGTTATGGGTTCAAGAGTAACCCTTTACAATAGATTTTGAAATGAAGAACAAGATGAGAAAACTCTCTTAAAGGGTAGATTTACAAATTTGAGCATTCAATAGCTAAATCCTCACAATACAATAAATCTTTCAAGGATAAGATAAAAAGAAAAGATTAAGAACTTGGAGAGAATAACAATGATGGCTTTGAGGATTGTAAAAATATGTAATTGTTGTTAAAAATTTGGAGAAGATGAAGTGTTTAAAAATAAAGGGAAGTTGGTAAAAATCATATTTAATTTAGGTCATTAGAACTTGGAAATGAAAAATCAATGGTAGAAGTTTTTTTTTTTTTTTTTTTTTTTTTTTTTTTTTTTTATCTATTAGCCGTTAGACACAAACAAAAAATAATATAATAATATATCAATGGTGGAGATTTTTCTTCTTATTTTTTCTAATCAATTGGCCTTTAGACAGAAACAAAAAATAATATAATAATATATATCTTTTTAATGTCATTTTTTTTAAATCCCAACAAAAAGTAAAAGTCTACCATGTGACAAAATTTAATCGTTATACCCAAACAAGAAATATATTAAATTCATTTTCTTTTTAAAATCAATTTAAAAATCAAAAGTCCATCATGTGTTGCTTCTACTCCAAGTGACATCTTTCAATTGGTCCACTTTGATGGGAAAAATTATGCACCACATCATCAACTTGAGATTTTTCCATTAAGGTTGTTTCAATTATATCTTCTTCGTTTGAAATTTGTGTGATTCAAATTGCATTCAAACCATTGTTCCAAGCTCTAAACAATGGTCACTTCAAAATACTCAAATTATTAATAAATAAAAGTAAGTTTGTTATCATCAAAATGTTAATTAATTAATTAAAATTAATTAAATTTAAGACTAAGGGCCAAAAAGTCCACAGATGGTCTTCAATACAAAGAATATGTAACTTATAAATAGTTTTCCTGATGTTCATGGTTTCACCTTCTTAGCTATTGTCTTTGGTTGACAAGTGAAGAAGGTACATCTAACACAAAATGGACTTCATAACAACAATAATAACAATTACAAGGTAATATTTATAAGACGTCTATCTTAAAAGTCTAGCTTGTTCAAAAGTATTGGATTAGTTTCAATTTTTTTTTCTTTTGTTTCAATGATAATCATGTTATGCTTGACACGTGTATCTTCATTTTTTTTTGTTCAAATGTAAAATGATTAGTTGATGTTTAATTTGTTTGAAAATGATTTGGTCTTATGTGTTTCAGTGAATGAAGAGGTTAGCAAGAATTTTTTAATGAGGAAGGTTTTTCTGAAAGAAGAGGTGGGTCTTTGATGGATTTTCAATTTTTTGTTCCATTTCCTTTAAGGTGGGTGTTTGATGTTAGGTGTTTCTGTGAATGGCTAAATCAATTTGTGTTTGTATGTTTGTGTTCATCTTTCTAAAGTTAATTATTAATTTTTATGTTGACCTTGAGTGCTTGTTAATTCTTAAAGAATATAAAAGTCTGATGAAGTTATATTAAAAAACTTCATGACGGAAGTAGGAAGACGCTTGAGTTCAAATTGGTGTGGTGAAGTCGACGACTTCATTAGGAAAAAAGCTAGGTGTGGTGAAACTAACGATGAGACTTCATAAAGCTCAAAAAGAAAATTATTTAGGATCAACAATTAATTTTAAGGTTTTAGAGTCTTGTATTTATTATTATTACTATTTTTCATTTACCTTTGCAAGTTAAATATAGCTTGTGGACGGACGAATAATTATATTGCTGTTGTTGAAGTGAATTAGTTAATTGTTATATTTCTTGAAAGTTAAGTTCTGTATACAAATATCATATTATTTGTAGGCTTAAATTTTATTTGGCCCCCGAACTGTGAATCTTATTTTATTCTGGTCCCTAATCTTTCAAAAACATCTATTTTAGTTCCTAAACTTTAAAAGAATGCCTACTTTGGTCCCTGGTGTTAAGATTTTTTAACTATTTAATAGAATGATGGGCTGCCAAACACTACCAAAAAATTCATTTTCCCAACCTCCTCCCCATTTTATTCCTTCTCTCCTGTAATCGATCCTTCCAACACCTGTTTCGACATCATTTCCTTCCAGCATCTTCCCTGGTTCGATGCTTGTCTCTCTAAATTGTTAGATGAGTTTCCCAATCTCATCTATTTCCCATTCTTTGATGTTGAAATTGAAGAAGAAGATCGTGTGGAAAACCAGTAAAAAGGATCAAGATGAAAAGAATACAATCAGAATTAAAGTGGTCCAGCTTGATGCTTACATCCACTGTAAAGTCTCTAAGAATTTCATTAGTTCTTCAAGAACAAGATTATACACAGATAAGTCTCTTTCCTTTACTCGATAATTTCTCTCATCATTCGTTCTCTCTTTTTTCGACAAAAGCTTCTTATTAATACAAAGAAATTAAGATTGATTAGTTGTGTTAATTGAAGTACTTGATTGATGAATATTTGTTTTTAACCTTGTTAACAATTCTTTTTGCTTCTTTAACAGATTCTTTTGAGAGGTTGAGCTGGGAATAATAGGACATCAGACAAGTGAATTTGTCTTCAACTCTAGGTATAACAATTCTTCCTCTTGAAGTAAATTCAGCTTAGAGATTTATTTTACCTGTCATTACTTTATGTTCACTCTATTACATTGAGTAGATTTAGGCATAAGTCGAATTTAGGTCCCAGTAGTGAATTTTGTTAGGTAATTTTCCGCATTCTCTTCTGTTTGAACTTTCAGAATTCTGATTATCCCTTTCTCAGCTATATCTCTCCAAAATGTAGCTTGACATCAATGTATTTTTTTATGTCATGGTACTGTTGATTTTTTGTGAGATGGATGATGCTTTGATTGTCACAAAATAGGTCTAGTGCTTTCTATTCATACCTCAGTTCACTGATTATAACTCTTAGCCATATTGCTTATTTCATAGCTTCTGAAACAACTATAATTTCTGCTTCAGTAGTTGATAAGGCAACTACTGATTATAAGTTAGATTTCCAGCTGATTAAGTTTCCTCCTAAAGTAAAAGCAAAAGCCAGTTAGGGATCTTCTTTTATCAGGGTCACCTACAAAGTCAGCATCCACATAACCTTTAGCCAGTAGCTGGATTCTTTTGGTGGTTTATAGAGTAATCCTCTACTTTTAGTTCCAACTAGGTATCTGAATACCCATTTGGTTGCCTCTTAGTGGTTTCTGCCAGGGTTACTCATATAGCAACTAACTAAACTTGAAATATGTGCTACATCTGGTCTAGTGCAAATCATTAGGTACATCAAATTCATGTATATCCATACAGTATGCCATGTAGATTTAAAACCCCATCGTAGGAAGCATGTTACATGCATTGATAGTATGTTATAATTGTTATGATATATAGTATGCATGTTAGTGTTATATTTAATATAATAGTTATATTAGATACCTTCGTTGTTTGTCGTGGATGTTAAGCATGTCTAAATTTTGTAAGTTTTTATAAATTGGGTTAGACGTTTAAAATCCATAACAAAGAACAGTTGCATGCTCATTTAGGTTAACCACTTATTTTAATATTTAAAATAGGTCGTTAAACTTGTAAAACTATGGTTACAAACTCAACCGGTATATAATCCTGTCGAAGGTTGAGGGTATTTAAGTTGACGGTCTACGAAACACCTCCTACCTGAGGATTATAGTCGAATAATTGAACATTGGTAACCGATTTTATGAGCATTATGAGCGATGTGAGGTAATAAAATGGTTTATCACTTAGACATTGTAGGTTAAATCCAATTATAAAAGTTATATTTGGATAAACTACTTAGATTTAGGTTGTATGAAATTAGCCATCTTGCCTAAGTATAAATATACCCAAACATTTAGAACACTTCAGTGGGAGAATAAAAGTTATTAGCTCTCACGTCCTCAAGAGTTCACACCGTGAGATCCATGCTCGGCTTCTTGTCGATTTTACCTCGACTGCTCCATACGAAAAGTGTTTTCATGGGTCAATAACAAGGTGAATAGGGAAAGTCGTTCATAGTAAGTGGGTGAAGGAAATGTGTCAACATTGTCCTACGGTCTCCTCCATTAGTTTGAACCGTGAGATTCTTATGTTGCGCCTGCTGTCATTTTTCATGCGGCACTAGCTAGTCGTTAACCGTGGTGATCCCTACGGAGGGTTGTAACATAGGATTCGGAACAACCCAGGCTTCAGTAAAATAAATAAGGTCTTATAGTTCCATCTTGGGTATTGTCTTCTATTTCAGAGGCATACTCATACCATTCTATAAGATCTGAAAATGGCGGGTCTACATTTACAAGACTTACTAAGTGTTAGTAATGATCTTGATCGAAAACAATAACTAAATGACTATCAGAATATGAGTTATTCTGGAGATAGTATTTGGTCAAGAATTGTCTTGCATTTGTGAAGGAATTCTTGACTGCCCCACGGTAGCATTTGTTCTAAATCACTTAAGTATCATGGCAGAAATAATGATTATAGGTACATTATCACTTTGCTAAAACTTGGTTGATGCCCTAAAGTCTCGTGTCCTGTATTTTGTAAACAGTTTGTACGAACGCTTGTGTTGTTAATATATAATATTTACTTCACATCTTGTATTTTTGCTCAGTTTCTTATTTTATTTGCTTTACCACAAACCAATAAACATAAAATCCTTGGTTATCTGTATGTGACTCAAATATATATGTGGTGACATACAAGTGGATCATGTCTTGAGCGATAACCAAATTGGTCTGTAGTATATGGATATAGGAGGGAAACCTTATCCTGGTAACGCTACGGATGCGACACACTTTGTGGAATGGTCACAAGTGTTGTGACTTATCACAGATGGTCTAATCCTGATCATTCGTGTTGGGGACATGCGAGCGAGGGCATCCTATACAAAGAGTTTGTATAAGACCTGACCACGAAGTGTTAATGTCTCGTTATATAACACCATTCATGATAGAGACTTCACTTCACTAGGATGACCATAGGTAACATGACCTCAATCCTGAGTGAGTTGGGAACTCCTGCCATTGAGGGCGGTCCTTTGATTTGTATGGGTGCGAGTGGCCAGTTCGCTGATTCAAACCTACCATTTTGGGGATTCATCTGATTTGGGAGTTGGGAACTCAGCTACACAAGATGGAATTCACTCCTTCCCCGAGGCAGGGGTAAGTAGATAGATAACTCCCTTAAGGGCTGATTCCAGGGCTTGAACGATGTGGCGCCACGCACCTTCTTCTGGCCCGAGAGGTGTTCACACATAGTTGGACTATGTTGTATTATTCATTAGAGGAATCAGTGGTACTTAAGGAGTGAGATGTAACTACAGGGGCAAAAGGGTAATATGGCCCAACTGTACTTACGAGCATCTATGAAGGGTCATCGTACACATGATTGGTTATATCCGATGGACACAGAAATATATCTGTGGTAAGAAGAGTTCAGCTGTTGATCTTTAGTGTAATGCATGACAGTTAACGGATGGTGGATCTCGTGGCTAAAGAGTTTAGTCAGCTAATCACGGACCGTTGGAGCTTCGAGCCACAGGCCCATTAGGTCCCCAGGGTAGCTTGGATAAAGTTGAGAACCAGTATTTGGGTTAATTTGAAATATTCAAATTGACAAGAGGAAGTTCGATTATATATGATATAATTGGACTGGTTAATTATATATGATATAATTGGCAAAATGTATGAGATACATTATTATGGAGGAAATTAGGTATAAATATGATTCATATCAAGTAAGGGAGAAAATACTATAGTAGATATGTGATATCAAACTATAGGGTAAAAAATATAATATGATTATATTTATTATTAATTAATTAGTTAATTATAAGATAATTATGCAAAAAATCACGTTTGAATGTGGGTTAATGGGAAACTATCAGTTATTGTAATCGATGAAATAAAAATGAAATCGTTTCATTTTGAATCGTCGTCTCAAAAAGAAAAGAGAGAAGGCGCGTGTTGGAGAAAAGTAAACGATCGCTTAAAGAATCGAGAGACTATACGATAGCTCCTCTCCACCTAAACGATCATCTACCTCATGTCTAAACGATCACACACTGTCGCCTACACGATCGCATAGCTTCTAATAAACGATCGTATAGTGTGCCGTTTTACTAAATGATCATGTTCCTTTTCTTAAATGATCATTTAGTAAATCCTACACGATCGTGTAGCTCCTCCTAAACAATAAGCATTTATGTTATGCGATAGCATCTTTCTCCCTTCCACTTGCTTATCTCCTATACGATTCGTGTTTCCTCCTTCCTCTACCAAATTCATCAAAGACCACCCTTTGGGTTTTCACTCCGAGAATACGCAGGGCTCTTTAGTGGTGGTGTTATCCCCGCGGTGTTCATGTTCGTGCGGTTGTTCATGCGGCTGTTGATGTGCTGCTGCTGGGCGTTGGTAGATTGCTTGGAGGGTTCCGCTGCTTAGAGTGTTGAAGTATGAAGAACGTTTTCAATTGGTATGGTACTCTTTCCCTTGTTATATATTTTTCTTAGCATGTCATTAATTAAGTTTTGTTTGCATAACTGTTTGTATTGAATGTATAATATGTATTTCGGTCACGATGAGATCAGAGTGATCCGAACGTGCTCATGGAACTCTACGATATGAGATACTTCAATTGGTATCAGAGCCAGGTTCTGATACTCTGATTTCATCTATTGCAACGAAATAACATTTACATTCATGATGAGTGCATTTCTACGTTGTTTAATTGTTAAATATGTTGTGGATGTGTGAGATTAATGGATGTTTTCAGGATGATTAGCCTTGATTTGATTTAGATCCTTTTACATTTGCGATTTTTTGTAAAGGCCCCTATGTTTTTTGGGCATTAATAATTGTTATCGAGTCTGTATTCAAAGTTTGTTTGAATTTTTGAATCGTTCGTCGAAGAAACAGATCTTTGCAAGTGTTGCATAAGAGTGGTACGCGATCTGGGCAAGCATTGCGATTCTTCGAGGTAGGAGGCGATATTGGGTTGATCGCATTGTGCAGAAGATGTTCTACGCGATCGCTGTTGATCGCATCGTAAAGATGAAGGAGTATGCGATCGCTGTTGAACGCATCGGTTAAACGATGGGGTATGCGATCAAGAGTTGATCGTATCGTGTTGACGATCGGGTACACGATCGCTGAGTATTGTTTAACGCGCGCACATTAGACGATCGTTTAGGTCAGCAAGCTTCATCGCCTGTCTCTTATACACATCTAGATGTGTATAAGAGACAGTGATCGCATTGTGCAGAAGATGTTCTACGCGATCGCTGTTGATCGCATCGTAAAGATGAAGGAGTATGCGATCGCTGTTGAACGCATCGGTTAAACGATGGGGTATGCGATCAAGAGTTGATCGTATCGTGTTGACGATCGGGTACGCGATCGCTGAGTATTGTTTAACGCGCGTGCTAGACGATCATTTAGGTCAGCCAGCTTCATCGCTTAGTAACTGACTAAACAATCGCTTAGTAACGCAAGGTAAATCGTTTACCTATCGTCGTGCTACACGATCGCATAGACGATCATGCTTCGCAGCCTCGTCATCGTCTACGCGATCATTTACTAAGACTCCTATCGTCTAGTGCGCGTTGAACGATCGTCTACCTTCTGGAGTTTACTACAGGATGAAGACCTCCTGGCGGTTCAAGACCCAGTTCGCCTATGAACCGGTTTGCTCGATGAAAAATGTAACAGGTAGGGTTATTTCATTTCGTTTTTTTTTTTTTTTTTTTGTAAAGGCTCATCCCAATCTATTAATCCTTTTGTTTATTACATGCGATGTATATTTTATATGTCATATGGTATGCATATATAGTAAATCCCACCTTAGGTTATGCAATGGTCATGCATCATCTCTTTATTGTAATTGTTATAATTTAGAGAAGCATGATTTTAATTATGTAAGAGCATGCTCATGCATCATATAATATAAGAGGTATATTTATGCATGCATAAAAAGCATTGACATGCATCATCTTTATATTATAATTCTTATAGTATAAGGGTGAATGATAGCATGCTTGCTAGGTTGTTACGCGTTATATAAAAGTTATATATATAGTAATGATCGGACATTACATGAAGCATGACACATAGGTTTCTTTATAAATGTTATAAATCCTCGTTGTACGCAATGGTTTTAGTTGTTTCTTTTAAAAGTTAAAGAAAAATTATAACTAAAATAAATAAGAAAGACATGCATACTCACTTAGGTTTAATTCATGTTTTAAAGTGTTTAAAACTTGGATCACATAGACCCAAGATCACGGTTCTAATACAATTGGCAACCCTAAGACTTTAATCTTTTAATCAGTTTAATAGGATTAAATTGGCTAATAAAAGGTTAAAGTGTCGCAAATCTATCAATAAGGGACCTTTTGTCTAAGGCAGGTTCTGTCTAGGTTGGGGTATTTAAGTTGACAGAAACGTAACACCCCTACCTGGAAACTTACCTGGAAAGGTGAATTAGATAGATTTGATGCATGCATGCAAGTTAAGGACAGTCCATTAAAATGTTTAAATGTGACTACTTGAACTTGTTCATATTTCATAGACAAACGTTGTTTATGAGAAGAGTTTAAAAAGACGACCTAGACTAAAATCAGTAGCCGGATTGTCTAGGTTAATAATCCCTAGGTAGAACATTTAGTGGGAGGTACTTAGGGTATAAGATGCTTCACTTAAACCTTTCATGTTTCTCCTAAATAGTCCACACCGTGAGATCTACTCTTAGCCTCGCGACATCTTTGGCGTGTCCCCCCAATGGATGGTGTTTTGGTAGGTTAGTATCAAGGTGGATGGATAGAGTGTTTATATTAAGTGGGAGTGGGAAGTGTAACAACATATCCCTCGGTCTCTCTCGTTAGGTTGAATAAAGTTACTGCACATCGCCCCAAGGCACCCTGGGAGTGCCCCCCTAAAGGATGGCAGTTTTGCGCGTTTCTTTATTTGATCTCCTGTAAGAGAATAAGGTAACTTAGTCTCTTGTCCTAATCTGCTTCTTCCCAACGGTGGGCTCATTAGAGCGGGACTCTAGCACTGAAAGCGAGGGGTTACACTTACACGGAATAGTTAAAGGTTAACGATTCTGGACCGAAAAATGGTGGCTGTTAGGTGATAACAGGCAAAAACTCACATTATCATAGTGCTAAGTTCTTAAACAATGCTAGCTTGCATTGATAAAACATGTTAAATAGCGTCCAAAAAGCATCAGATTCATAATATTGCGGTCGCATGCGTTCATCGCATTAGAACACTTGATTTTTGTATTTTTTGTGCAAAATATGCGATGATGCAAGGTGGAAATTACGATCATAGGAAATCATTGGTTGAGCGCAGCATCACCGCAAGGTTTTGCGGTGATCGTGTTTGCAAACATTTGCGAAAGAAGGATTGCCACAACTTGGTCAACGCAACTTGGTGGGCGCATATGGGTAAAAAGCATAATTAATCACGATGGGACAGAAAGATGATGACAGTCGAATCCAAATTAAGCTGACAGCCGCTACGATAACAAGTACATTCAGCTTTTTAGTGACAAATATTCGGCTCATCAGTCAGGAATTAAAGCCGTTCCATCTGTATAATCATGAGAGAGAAGCCGACTTTCACCCTGGATGCTCTATAAATATCAAGGGAATCCTTCAGAAAAGGGGTTGATCAGTTAATCAGCTCACACGTCCTTTTTCATAGTTTTCTTTCGTTTTAAGGCGGACACGAGAGAGGAAGTTGTGCCGACAGATAATTCTGGTAAGCTTGGGAGAGCGCCGGAAGCTTCAAGGATAGAGAGAGGGCCGATGCCTGCGGAAGCAGGAACATCTTTGGAACCGAATAGAGATTTACAGTGTAAAAGCCTCGGTCAGCAAGGAATTGCTACCAGGCTCTCTACCTTTAACTTCTATTGTTATTTTGTACTCCACTCATTTATCGAAATGGAATCTACTTCTCTATACCTGTTCACTCCCTATTATTTACGCATGAGTAGCTAAATCAGTTGAATGGGTTGAGAAGCATTTAGCTAGCACAACTAGGGTATCTTCATTCTATGAGATTATCTTGTATTATGTATGCTTCATTCGTCCATTAGAGATACTCGGGAAGGTAGTCTAAGGACAGGATCTAGACTTGGGAAGGTCAGATTAGAATCTAGTCTCGGGAGAGTCAGATTAAAACGCATAATCAAGCGATAGAAGCTTAGGAATAAGTACTATTTATTATCAACGCATCGCATGAATCCTAGAGATAGGATATGATTGTATGCGGTCACCTTGCCTTCATGCATTTTGCATCATCGCATAAGAAAAGAGTAGAGACTTAGAGATAAGCTCTATGGACACTTTTGCATTCGTCCTAGACTTAGGAGCATCGCATTTTCATTGGAAAATGACTTGCTATGCATGGTTGTAGCATGACCGCATAGTCTGACGTATTCCTAAGTAACACTAGCTCAAGATCTTCTCAACCTGTTCATCCGCATACTCAGTGCATCTATCACACATCTGACTTTTCTCAAATCCGCTGAATTTGTTTACTTAACCCACAATTAATTGAGTTACCGGTTACCGCAAAGTTTTCATAAAAATTACCGTCGTAATCTATTTTCATAAGTCCCTGAGTTCGACCCTGGACTTACCAAGAAACTCAGTGGAATTTACACTTGAATTCCGCTGAGGAAACTTGAGTGCACAACGCAATTTCACCATCGCATATCATCCATAATCCACATCATAAAATCAAGCATCATTAGGTTCAGTTCCAAGAGTTGGTTCTGCCTAATGGTTGAGAATGTCTCATCCCAGCAAAGGGGCAGCTGATCACCTCACTGGTGGCGTTTGTCCTGCTTTACTGGGGCATCATTGCAAAATAGAAGTCTATAACTGATTGGTTTAAAAGTGGTTTAGAAAATTCTAATAAAGATTTGTTCGTATTTTCAGCAACATTTTCAAAATGGCAACAGCCACGTTGGCATTGCTAAGCACCGAAAAACTTACTGGCGATAATTTCACAACATGGAAACATATGATCACGACGATCCTGATCATCGAGAATATCATGTTCGCTCTTACGGAGGCTTGTCCTCCTATTCTAGCTCCGAATGTCGCTCGAAATGTTCGGGAAGCATACGAGCGATGGACAAGGGCGAATGAGAAGGCCCGAGTCTACATCTTGACAAGTCTTTATGAAGTCTTGGCCAAGAAACATGAGCCTATGGTCTCAGCACATGAGATCATGGAGTCCCTGCGGGGGATGTTTGGACAACCGTCTGAACAACTTATGCATGAGGCTCTTAAATACATATTCAACTCCAAAATGGAAGAATGTACATCTGTTCGTGAACATGTGCTAAACATGATGGTCCACTTCAATGTCAATGTGGCGGAGTTGATTGGGTTTACCATCAATGAGGGCAGCCAGGTTAGCATATCCTGCATTCTTTGACGGAGAGCTTCCCGCACTTTGTTAGTAATGTGATTCTTAATAAAGTTAAATATAACCTTACAACTCTCTTCAATGAGTTGCAAACATACTAATATTTACTGAAAAGTAAGGAGAGGCAGAAGGGTGAGGCAAATGTTGCTTCATCCTCCAGGACGTTCCATAGAGGATCGACCTCAGGAACAAAGTCTGCACCTTCTGCTTCTAACTCTACAAAGGGGAAGAAGAAGAATGGTGGTAAGGGAAAAGAGAAGGCACCTGCTAACCCATCACCTGTTGCCCCAAGTAGACATCCACAAATTGCTAAGGGAAAGTGTTTCCACTACAACCAAGATGGACACTGGAAGAGGAATTATCCTCAGTATCTGAAAAAGAAGAAAGCAACCAAGGCTAAGGCCAAGGTCGATAAAGGTAAATGTGATTTACTTGTGCTTGAAACTTGTTTAGTGGAGAATGATGATTCTGTCTGGATAATTGATTCAGGTGCCACTAACCATGTTTGATTTTCTTTTCAGGGGATTAGATCTTGGCGACAACTAGAGGTTAGTGAGATGACGATGCGAGTAGGCACCGGGCACGTAGTCTCAGCTGTGGTAGTGGGAGGACTCCAGTTAGCTTTACAAAATAGGTTTCTTGTTTTAAATTATGTATATATAGTTTCTGAACTAAAGATGAACCTCATTTCTATAAAGTGTTTATTGCAATATAAATATACTATCTCGTTTAATGTGGATAAAGCGTTTATTCATAAAGATGGTGTTTTTATTTGCACAACAAATCTGGAATCGAATTTATATATGCTAAGGCCATTAGCCATTAATTCCTTCCATAATACTGAATTGTTCAGAACTGTCGTAACTCAATCAAAATATCGACGTATTTCTCTAAAAGAAAATGTCCAACTTTGGCATCTTCATTTAGGGCACATCAATCTCAATGGGATTGAGAGATTGGTGAAGAATGGATTTCTAAGTGAGTTGGAAGAAACTTCATTAGCAGTGTGCGAATCTTGCTTTAAGGGTAAGATGACTAAACCACCTTTTACTGGAAAAGGTTATAGAGCCAAGGAGCACTTGAATTAGTACATTCTGACCTGTGTGGTCCTATGAATGTGCCAGCCTGAGGTGGCTATGAGTATTTTATCAGTTTCACTGATGATTACTCCAAGTACGGGTCTGTTTATCTTATGCAACAGAAGTCTGAATCCTTTGAAAAGTTCAAAGAGTTCAAGGCTGAAGTTGAAAATGAATTAGATAGACGGATTAAAACACTTTGATCGGATCGAGATGAAGAGTTTTTTGACTCAACATTCCAAGATTATTTGATAGAACATCAATCGTTTCCCAACTCTCAATGCCGGGAACACCACAGCAGATTGGTGTAGTAGAGAGGAGAAATAGGACCTTGTTAGACATGGTTCGCTCGATGATGAGCTACGCTTCCTTACTAGACTTGTTTTGGAGTTTTGCAGTGGAGACTGTGGTATATATACTCAATTGTGTTCCCTTCAAGAGTGTTGCCAGAACACCTCTGGAGTTGTGGAACGGGTGTAAAGCTAGTTTACGTAACTTTCGCATTTGGGGTTTCCCTGCACATGTGCTTGAGGCTAATCTCAAGAAGTTGGAACCACGGTCGAGGTTATGCCTGTTTCTAGGCTACCCCAAAGGTACACGAGGGGGTTATTTTTATGATCCGACAGAAAATAGGGTGTTTGTTTCAACAAACGCTACTTTCCTGGAGAATGATCATATAAGGGAGCATAGTCCACGAAGCAAAGTTGTGTTGCGTGAGCTTTCCAATGAAACTACTGAGACTTCAACAAAAGTTGTTGAAGAGCCTGCTACATCAGCAAGAGTTATTGATGGGAATTCATCCAGTATGTCAGTTCCACCTCAAGAGTTGAGGGAACCTCGACGTAGTGGGAGGGTTGCGAACCCACCCGTTCTTTATCTGGGTTTCACGGAAATTCTTGCTATGGTAGCAGATGGCGATGTTGAGGATCCGTTGTCTTATAAGCAGGCAATGGAGGATGTTGACCGGGATGGTGATGTTGATGAACCTTGTGTCTACAAAAGGATCATCAACGCTGCAGTAGTTTTCTTGGTGTTGTACGTAGACGATATCCTACTCATTTGGAATGATGTAGGTCTAGCGACCCAATTCCAAATGAAAGATTTGGGAGAGGCTTAGTTTGTTCTAGGTATACAGATCTTTCGAGATTGTAAGAACATAGTGCTAGCACTGTCTCAGGCGTCGAACATTGACAAGATGTTGCTCAAGTACTCGATGCAGGACTCTAGAAGGGGCTTACTGTCGTTCAGGCATGGAGTCCTAAGACACCTCAAGAGGTTGAGGAGATGAGACGGATCAGTCTAATCCAGGCCATTTTAATGTTGCTGACCCGTTTATGAAGGCTCTCACGGCTACGATGTTTGAGGGTCATCTACGGAGCATGGGTCTATAAGATCGCCCGCGGTTGAACTAGGGCAAGTGGGAGTTTTTCTTGTACTGGGCTTTTATGTTGTAGTTTATTGTTTTGTACTAGTTTTTGTACACCCCACTTCGCTTTAGGACGAGTGGGAGATTGTTGGGGTTGATGCCCTAAAGTCTCGTGTCCTGTAGTTTGTAAACAGTTTGTATAATACCATTCATGACAGAGACTTCACTTCACTAGGATGACCATAGGTAACATGACCTCAATCCTGAGTGAGTTGGGAACTCCTGCCATTGAGAGCGGTTCTTTGATTTGTATGGGTGCGAGTGGCCGTTTGATGATTCAAATCTACCATTTTGGGGATTTGTCTTATTTAAGAGCTGGGAACTAAGTTACACAAGATGAGATTCACTCCTTCCCCGAGGCAGGGGTAAGTAGATAGATAACCCCCTTAAGGGCTGGTTCCAGGGCTTGAACGATGTGATGCCACGTTGAAGGAAATCGACACTCGAGATTTTCGTGAGTAGCAGAAGCAAGACAATTCCAAATTACAATCATGAATCAATAATACATTTATAGTTGACTTCCTTACAAGCGGTTATGCAAATATACAAAGAAATTTCAGCATGAACATCAAATGTACAAAGACACAAACTCTATACGAACATCGGCAGAAGCGTCTCCACGCTCTAATGCGCACTCTGATCGATCACAGCAACCACTAGTGTTCGATCTAGACAACCGCAACACTGTACGAACACAACACAAACACTTCGCATCGTTCTCAACGATATCCTCGGTCACGATCTCATCCATAACACGAACTCCTCCACAACACCACGAACGGATTCCTCCAAAGCACCATAATGGCCTCCGAAAAATCTCGACGATGTCTAGCTGAGTCTGAAACCACCAAGAAGGCGACTTTGGTATCCTCGGTGTGAGAATCCAGAGGGTGGGCTCTGTTCGAACTTGGTGTGAAGAAAACAAACGGAGGAAAGAGCGATAGCGTACACGACTGAACAAGTGGGAGAAGTCGGAGATCTATCGTATAGGTCGATGCCCAATCGTTTAGATAACGCTATGCGATCAACTAGAAAAAGCTATGCGATTGTTTAGATCTATCATTTAGCTCGATAGACTCTACATGATCGTGTATCTTGGCAAGCGATCGATTAGCAAAGCTATGTGATTGTTTAGTAAAAACTGCACAATCGTTTAGCTAGCACCTACACGATAGTTTAGCTCGCCCAGCTGCCGTTTAGTAAATTTGTATTTACTTGACGAATTCCGTGAGTTTCTTTTCGCTGGAGAGAAAACTCAAAATCTTTTCAAACTTTTGTAAATTTTTTTTTATTATTAAAATAGGAAACCAATTTCCTTTTAAACTCACGGTTACCATGATCAATAACAACCCACTATTTTGGTTATTTAAAAGAAAAAAGTATTAATTATCTAATAATTAATATTATTTTAAATATAAATGATAACCAACTTATCATACTATATTTATAACCTATAGTTTTAATATTGCATCTCATGAAACATATAAATCATAGTTCTTTTTCTATTCCATGGTATTTAATGTAAATCTCATTTACATCAATCCTCCACTAGATGTATCTTATACATCATACCGATTATATCATATATAATCAAAATACCTCTTGTCAATTTGAACGTTTCAAATCAATACCAAGAACTTGATCCTTCAACATGAATCCAAGCTGCCAAGGGGACCTCATGGACCTGTAGATCCGAAGCTCCAATGGTACGTGAATAACTGACTAAACTCTTTAATCACGAGATCCACCATCCGTTAACTGCCAGACGTTCCACTAAAGACTGACAACTGAACTCTTCTCACTACAGATATATTATGTGTCCATCTCAACCAATTAGTAGTGCGACTACCCTTCCTATATCGCTCGTAAGTACAGCTGGGTCAATAACCGTTCTACCCTGTAGTTACATATGTCTCTTTAAGTACCACTGATCTCTCTAATGAATATCAATCATAGTTCTACCATGACCGAGTCTTCTCTTCCAAAGAGAAGCTGTGGCCATTATGTTCAAGCCCCAGAATCAACCCTTAAGGGAGCAATCTCTCTACTTATCCCTGTTTCGGGAAAGGCGTGCATTCCAATTGTGGATTGAGTTCCCAGCTCCCAGATTAGACAAGTCCCCAAAAAGGTAGGCATGTTGAGTTGGCAATCTGGCAACTCTCACCCATGCTAATCAAAGGACCACCCTCAAAGGCAGAAGTTCAAAAAACACTCAGAATTGAGGTCGTGTCACCTATGGTCGTTTAGGTGAGATGCAAGTCTCTAGTATCAACGACGTTATATACAGAGTCTAGTCATCTCGTGGTTCAGGTCTTATACAAACTCTTTGTATAGGACACCCCCGCTTCACGTCTCCACACGAATGGTCAGGATCAACCATCTGTAACAGTTTAAACCACTTGCAAACCTTTACAAAGCGGGCCCTATCCGTAGTGTCACAAGGATCAGGTATCCCACCTTAATCCTTATACTACAGACCGATTTAGGTTATCACTTAAGGCATGATCCACTTGTATATCACATATACATGCTTAAGTTCACATAAGATAACCAAGGAGCTTTGTTTATTGGATATGAGTAAATGCTAGAATTAAATAATACTTATTTTATTTATTGAACAATGTGTATCTTTACAAAACAACAAGACTCTGGGAGAATTAGGACACTAATCCCAACAATCTCCCACTTTTTCTAATGACTCGGGAGACTAATGTACAATATAATATAAAAATGTACAATATACAATAAACTAAGGCATACCCTAGTATCATCTCCCACTTGCCCTAGACAAGATGTCGCTGTCTCACAGACCCAGACTCTTCAAATGACCCTCAAACACTTTAACCGTGAGGGCCTTTGTAAAGGGATCAGCAACGTTGTACTCTAATGTAATCTGCTCAACTATCACATCACCACGACGCACAATCTCCATGATCAGGTGATATTTCTGTTCTATATGCTTACCTCGACGATGAATCCGAGGCTCCTTCGAATTTGCACAACTCCGTTGTTATCATAATAAAGAGTGATAGGCAAATCCATATTTGGAACACCTTCCAAATCTGTAAGGAACTTCCTCATCTAAATAGCCTCTTTAGCTGCTTCACAAGCCTCTACGTATTCGGTTTCCATAGTAGAGTCCGCGATGCATCCTTGCTTGATTCTTGGCCAAACTACAGCCCTCCATTCAGAGTAAACACTGACCCCGATGTTGATTTGCAAGAATCTCGATCGGTCTGAAAATTAGAGTCTGTGTATCCTGTAAGGATCAAATCCTTATCTCCATACACAAGCATGTAGTTCCTCATTCTCCGAAGATACTTGAGGATCATCTTGACCGCCATTCAGTGATCAAATTCTGGATTAGACTGATACCGACTAACCATCCCTACTGCATAGCAAATGTCGGGTCTGGTGCACAATATTGCATACATCAAGCTTCCTACAGCAGAAGCATAGGGAATCTGTCTCATCTCCTCAACCTCTTGAGGTGTCTTAGGAATTCATCCTTAGACAGAACAATTACATGCCTGAAAGTAACAAACCTCTCTTGGAATCCTACATCCTGTACCTGATCAACATTTGATCAATGTACGATGCTTGAGACTAAGCTAACCGTTTGTTCTTGCAATCCCGAATGATCTGGATCCCGAGAACATACTATGTCTCACCCAAATCTTTCATTTAGAATATTAGAGAACCTGACTCTAATACCAATTGAAGAAAATCAACACTCGAGATTTCCGTGAGCAGCAGAAGCAAGAAAATTCCAAATTACGATCATGAACCAATAATACATTTACAGTCGACTTCCATACAAGCGGTTATGCAAATATACAGAGAAATTATAGCATGAACATCAAATGTACAAAGAGACAAACTCTATACAAACATCGGCAGAAGCGTCTTCATGCTCTGATGCGCACTCTGATCGATCACAGCAACCATGAGCGCTCGATCTACACGACCGCAACACCACACGAACACAGCACAAACACTTCACGCTCGTCCTCAACGATCTCCTCGATCACGATCTTCTCTGCAACACAAACTCCTCCACAACACCACGAACGGATTCTTCCAAAGCACCACGAACGGCCTCTGAAACCACCAACAAAGGTGACCTTGGTATCCTCGGTGTGAGAATCCAGAGAGTGGGCTCTGTTCGGACTTGATGTGAGACAAACGAACGAAGGAAAGAACGATCACGTACACGACTGGGCAAGTGGAGAAGTCAGAGACCTATCGTATAGGTCGATGCCCAATCGTTTAGATAAAGCTATGCGATCGTCTAGCAAAAGCTATGCGATCATTTAGCTCGACAGACTCTACACGATCGTGTATCTTGAACCAGCGATCATTTAGCAAAGCTATGTGATCGTTTAGTAAAAACTACACGATCGTTTAGCTAGCACCTGCACGATTTTTTAGCTCGTCTAACCGTCATTTAGTAAATCTGTTATTTACTTGATGACTTCCGTGAGTTTCTTTTTCGCTGGAGAGAAAAACTCAAAATCTTTCCAAACTTTTGTAAATTTTTTTTATTATTATTAAAATGGGAAACCGATTTTCTTTTAAACTCACGATTACCATGATCAATAACCACCCACTATTTTGGTTATTTAAAAGAAAAAATATTAATTATCTAATAATTAATATTTTATAAATATAAATGAAAACGAACTTATCACACTATATTTATAACCTATATTTTAATATTGCATCTCATGAAACATATAAATCATAGTTCTTTTTCTATTCAATGGTATTTAATGTAAATCTCATTTACATCAATTCTCCACTAGATGTATTTATACACCATACCGATTATATCATATATAATCAAAATACCTTTTGTCAATTTGAACATTTCACATCAACACCAAGAACTTTATCCTTCAACATGAATCCAAGCTACCAAGGGGACCTCATGGACCTATAGATCCGAAGCTTCAATGGTACGTGAATAACTGACTAAACTCTTTAGTCACGGGATCCACCATCCGTTAACTGCCAGACACTCCACTAAAGACCGACAACTGAACTCTTCTCACTACAGATATATTATGTGTCCATCTTAACCAATCAGTAGTGCGACAACCCTTCACATATCGCTAGTAAGTACAGCTGGGTCAATAACCGTTATACCCCTGTAGTTACATCTGTCTCCTTAAGTACCACTGATCTCTCTAATGAATATCAATCATAGTTCTACTATGACCGAGTTTTCTCTTCCAAAGAGAAGTTGTGGCCACTATGTCAAGCCCCGAAATCAGCTCTTAAGGGAGCAATCTCTCTACTTATTCCTGCTTAGGAAAGGAGTGAATTGCATATTGTGGATTGAGTTCCCAGCTCCCAGAACAGACAAGTCCCCAAAAAGGTAGGTATGTTGAGTTGGCAATTTGGCCATTCTCACCCATACTAATCAAAGGACCGCCCTCAAAGGCAAGAGTTCACAAAACACTTAGAATGAAGTCGTGTCACCTATGGTCGTTTAGGTGAGATGCAAGTCTCTGATATCAACGGTGTTATATATAGAGTCTAGTCATCTCGTGGTCCAGGTCTTATACAAACTCTTTGTATAGGACACCCCCACTCCACGTCTCCACATGAATGGTCAAGATCAACCATCTGTAGTAGTTTTACAATGCCTGCAAACCTCTACAAAGTGGACCGTATCCGTAGTGTCACCAGGATCAGGTATCACACCTTAATCCTTATATTACAGACCGATTTAGGTTATCGCTTAAGGCATGATCCACTTGTATATCACATATATATGCTTAAGTTCACATAAGATAACCAAGCATCTTTGTTTATTGGATATGAGTAAATTCTAGAATTAAATAACACTTATTTTATTCATTGAACAATTTGTATCTTTACAACAACGAGACTCTGGGAGAATTTGGACACCAATCCCAACACACGTACCTTCTCTCTTAGCCCGAGAGTGTTCACACGTAGTTGGACTATGTTGTATTATTGTTTATATGGAAGTCGTGGTGGTACTCAAGGAGTGAGATGCAACTACGGGCAAAACAGTAATATGGCTCAGCTGTACTTACGAGCATCTATGAAGAGTCATCGTACTCATGATTGGTTATAATAATCTCTCTCT
>NC_052356.1:43919935-43983746 GCF_009727055.1 Benincasa hispida | reverse complement strand
CTGTTCTATATGCTTACCTCGACGATGAATCCGAGGCTCCTTCGAATTTGCACAACTCCGTTGTTATCATAATAAAGAGTGATAGGCAAATCCATATTTGGAACACCTTCCAAATCTGTAAGGAACTTCCTCATCTAATATGCCTCTTTAGCTGCTTCACAAGCCTCTACGTATTCGGTTTCCATAGTAGAGTCCGCGATGCATCCTTGCTTGATTTCTTGGCCAAACTACAGCCCTCCATTCAGAGTAAACACTGACCCCGATGTTGATTTGCAAGAATCTCGATCGGTCTGAAAATTAGAGTCTGTGTATCCTGTAAGGATCAAATCCTTATCTCCATACACAAGCATGTAGTTCCTCATTCTCCGAAGATACTTGAGGATCATCTTGACCGCCATTCAGTGATCAATTCTGGATTAGACTGATACCGACTAACCATCCCTACTGCATAGCAAATGTCGGGTCTGGTGCACAATATTGCATACATCAAGCTTCCTACAGCAGGAGCATAGGGAATCTGTCTCATCTCCTCAACCTCTTGAGGTGTCTTAGGAATTCATCCTTAGACAGAACAATTACATGCCTGAAAGTAACAAACCTTCTCTTGGAATCCTACATCCTGTACCTGATCAACATTTGATCAATGTACGATGCTTGAGACTAAGCTAACCGTTTGTTCTTGCAATCCCGAATGATCTGGATCCCGAGAACATACTATGTCTCACCCAAATCTTTCATTTAGAATATTAGAGAACCTGACTCTAATACCAATTGAAGAAAAATCAACACTCGAGATTTCCGTGAGCAGCAGAAGCAAGAAAATTCCAAATTACGATCATGAACCAATAATACATTTACAGTCGACTTCCATACAAGCGGTTATGCAAATATACAGAGAAATTATGCATGAACATCAAATGTACAAAGAGACAAACTCTATACAAACATCGGCAGAAGCGTCTTCATGCTCTGATGCGCACTCTGATCGATCACAGCAACCATGAGCGGCTCGATCTACACGACCGCAACACCACACGAACACAGCACAAACACTTCACGCTCGTCCTCAACGATCTCCTCGATCACGATCTTCTCTGCAACACAAACTCCTCCACAACACCACGAACGGATTCTTCCAAAGCACCACGAACGGCCTCTGAAACCACCAACAAGGTGACCTTGGTATCCTCGGTGTGAGAATCCAGAGAGTGGGCTCTGTTCGGACTTGATGTGAGACAAACGAACGAAGGAAAGAACGATCACGTACACGACTGGGCAAGTGGGAGAAGTCAGAGACCTATCGTATAGGTCGATGCCCAATCGTTTAGATAAAGCTATGCGATCGTCTAGCAAAAGCTCATGCGATCATTTAGCTCGACAGACTCTACACGATCGTGTATCTTGAACCAGCGATCATTTAGCAAAGCTATGTGATCGTTTAGTAAAAACTACACGATCGTTTAGCTAGCACCTGCACGATTTTTTAGCTCGTCTAACCGTCATTTAGTAAATCTGTATTTACTTGATGACTTCCGTGAGTTTCTTTTCGCTGGAGGAGAAACTCAAAATCTTTCCAAACTTTTGTAAATTTTTTTTTATTATTATTAAAATGGGAAACCGATTTTCTTTTAAACTCACGATTACCATGATCAATAACCACCCACTATTTTGGTTATTTAAAAGAAAAAATATTAATTATCTAATAATTAATATTATTATAAATATAAATGAAAACGAACTTATCACACTATATTTATAACCTATAGTTTTAATATTGCATCTCATGAAACATATAAATCATAGTTCTTTTTCTATTCAATGGTATTTAATGTAAATCTCATTTACATCAATTCTCCACTAGATGTATCTTATACACCATACCGATTATATCATATATAATCAAAATACCTTTTGTCAATTTGAACATTTCACATCAACACCAAGAACTTTATCCTTCAACATGAATCCAAGCTACCAAGGGGACCTCATGGACCTATAGATCCGAAGCTTCAATGGTACGTGAATAACTGACTAAACTCTTTAGTCACGGGATCCACCATCCGTTAACTGCCAGACACTCCACTAAAGACCGACAACTGAACTCTTCTCACTACAGATATATTATGTGTCCATCTTAACCAATCAGTAGTGCGACAACCCTTCACATATCGCTAGTAAGTACAGCTGGGTCAATAACCGTTATACCCCTGTAGTTACATCTGTCTCCTTAAGTACCACTGATCTCTCTAATGAATATCAATCATAGTTCTACTATGACCGAGTTTTCTCTTCCAAAGAGAAGTTGTGGCCACTATGTCAAGCCCGAAATCAGCTCTTAAGGGAGCAATCTCTCTACTTATTCCTGCTTCAGGAAAGGAGTGAATTGCATATTGTGGATTGAGTTCCAGCTCCCAGAACAGACAAGTCCCCAAAAAGGTAGGTAGTTGAGTTGGCAATTTGGCCATTCTCACCCATACTAATCAAAGGACCGCCCTCAAAGGCAAGAGTTCACAAAACACTTAGGAATGAAGTCGTGTCACCTATGGTCGTTTAGGTGAGATGCAAGTCTCTTGTATCAACGGTGTTATATATAGAGTCTAGTCATCTCGTGGTCCAGGTCTTATACAAACTCTTTGTATAGGACACCCCCACTCCACGTCTCCACATGAATGGTCAAGATCAACCATCTGTAGTAGTTTACAATGCTTGCAAACCTCTACAAAGTGGACCGTATCCGTAGTGTCACCAGGATCAGGTATCACACCTTAATCCTTATATTACAGACCGATTTAGGTTATCGCTTAAGGCATGATCCACTTGTATATCACATATATATGCTTAAGTTCACATAAGATAACCAAGCATCTTTGTTTATTGGATATGAGTAAATTCTAGAATTAAATAACACTTATTTTATTCATTGAACAATTTGTATCTTTACAAAACAACGAGACTCTGGGAGAATTTGGACACCAATCCCAACACACGTACCTTCTCTTAGCCCGAGAGGTGTTCACACGTAGTTGGACTATGTTGTATTATTGTTCATTAGAGGAATCGGTGGTACTCAAGGAGTGAGATGCAACTACAGGGCAAAACAGTAATATGGCTCAGCTGTACTTACGAGCATCTATGAAGAGTCATCGTACTCATGATTGGTTATATTCGATGGATACAGAAATATATCTGTGATAAGAAGAGTTCTGCTATTGGTATTTAGTGGAATGTCTGACAGTTAACGGATGGTGAATCTCGTGGCTAAAGAGTTTAGTCAGCTAATCACGGACTGTTGGAGCTTCGAGCCACGTGTCCATTAGGCCCACTGGGTAGCTTGGATAAAGTCGAGAACTAGTATTTGGGTTAATTTGAATGTTCAAATTGACAAGAGGAGGTTCGATTATATATGATATAATGGACTGGTTAATTATATATAATATAATTGGAAAAATGTATGAGATACATTATTATGGAGGAAATTAGATATAAATATGATTTATATCAAGTAGAGGAGAAAATACTATAGTAGATATGTGATATCAAACTATAGGGTAAAAAATATAATATGATTATATTTATTATTAATTAATTGGTTAATTATAAGATAATTATGCAAAAATCACGTTTGGACGTGGGTTAGTGGGAAATCGTCGGTTATTGTAACTGATGAAATAAAAATGAAATCGTTTCATTTTGAATCGTCGTCCCAAAAAGAAAAGAGAGAAGGCGCACGTTGGAGAAAAGTAAACGACCACTTAAAGAATCGAGAGACTATCTGATAGCTCCTCTCCGCTTAAACGATCGTCTACCTTGCGCCTAAACGATCGCACACTGTCGCTTCTTCTCTAAACGATCGTATAGTGTGCCGTTTTTACTAAACGATCGTGTGCCTTTTCCTAAACGATCATTCAGTAAATCCTACACGATCGTGTAGCTCCTCCTAAACATTAAGCATTTCTGCTATGCGATAGCGTCTTTCTCCCTCCCACTTGCTTATCGCCTACACGATTCGTGTTTCCTCCTTCCTCTACCAAATTCACCAAAGACCACCTTTTGGGTTTTCACTCTGAGAATACCGGGGCTCTTTAGTGTTGGTGTTGTCCCCGTGGCGTTCGTGTTCATGTGGTTGTTCGTGCTGCTATTGGTGACGATGTTGTTGGGCGTTAGTAGATTGCTTGGAGAGTTCCGCTGCTTGGAGTGTTGAAGTGTGAAGAATATCTTTAAATGGTATGGCACTCTTTCCCTTGTTATATCTTTGTCTTAGCATGCCATTAATTAAGTTTTGTTTGCATAACTGCTTGTATTGAATGTATAATATGTATTTTAGTCACGGTGAGATCGAAGCGATCAGAGCATGCTCATGGAAATCTACGATATGAGATCCTTCATTTTCAACTAAGTCCCAAGTGTTATTCTTGTAGTGTAAGTTGAGTTCATGATTTATAGCTTCTGTTCATTGCTTGCTATCTTTACTGTTTAAGGCTTCTTCATAGATATTAGGCTCCTCATTAGAAGTGTATATTGAAAGACTAACTATGTAATCAGCCCTTGTAAATCTAGTAGGGGAGCTGATGATTCTTCTTACTCTATCTCTTGTTAGGTTATAATCAGTTAAGTTCTCAGGTTTTTCTTCTTCTTCTTCTTGCAAATGAGAGCTAGGAACACTTGCTGTTGGTAGTTTATCACTATTACTTGAATTGTTATACCTTGAATGAATCTCTACTTGATGGCTTGTAGAAGATTCATTCAAGTTATGATCAGTAGTGTGCTTAAATCCTCCTGAATCCATATAGAGCTCATTTTCCTTGAAAATAACATCTCTACTGATTAGGCTTCTATCATTAGAGAAATCTCATATCTTGTAGCTTTTCACTCCTTCAGGGTAGCCAATAAACAAAAGCCCTTGATTCAATCTTGCTTTGTTTGATGTAAACAGATGCAATGCACCCGAAGGGATTTAGGTGAGTGAGATGAGAAGCTGTTCCAATCCATCTTTCTTCTAAAGTCTTCATTTTGATAGAAACCTAGGAATTTCTATTTATAGTGTATGTAGTAGTGGCCAGTGCTTTAGCCCAAAAGTTTTCTGAGATTTTGGCTTCTGAGATCATGCACTTCACTCTTTCCATCAGAGTTTTGTTCATCTCTTGGCAACTTCATTTTGTTGAGGGGTGTATGCCACTAATCTGTGTCTAGAAATGCCAAACTCCCTACACAGAGAGTTAAAGTTATTACTAAGGAACCTTAGGCCATTAACAGTCCTAAAGTATTTGATTTTTCTTTCTGTTTGAGTTTCTACATTAACTTTCCAAAATTTAAAAATATTCAAGAGTTTGATCTTTAGATTTAAGAGGATAGATCCCTACTTTCCTTGACTAGTCATTTATTAAGGATAAGAAGTACCTAGAACCTCCCCAAGATGGAATGTTTGCTGGTCCCCAGAGATCTCCATGTATGTAGTCAAGGACAACTCCTGAAGAGTGTTCTCCTTTAGAGAACTTTAGTCGTTTTGATTTGCCATAGATACAATGCTCATAAAAACTAAGCCTCTTCATTCCCCTGGCTTGTATCAGCCCTTGTTTTTGCAACTCATTGAGTCCTCTCTCACTAATATGTGGGAGTCTTTGATGCTATAATTCTAACTCATTGTCTTTCTCGGATTTAGAAACCAAAGCATACTTAGATCTATTTACTTTTCTAGCAATATACAAGCCTTCTTTCTTCCTTCTAGTGAGAATAACTCTGTCTTGCTTTACTATCTCCAAGCATCCCTTTTCAGCATGAATGGAATAGCCTATGTCATCAAGCATTCCTAAAGAGATAATATTTCTCTTTAGTTTTGGAACATGTCTAACTCCTTTAAGAAGTACCTCCTTGTTGTTTGAGAGCTTTAATAACACTAAACCTACACCAACAATCTCACATTCTTGGTTATTTTCCATGTAAACTGAGTCTCCATTTTCTGATTTGCATTCAACAAACCAGTTTTTCTTAGAGGTCATGTGATAGATACACCCCGAGTCTAAAATTCAGTCTTCCTTCTAAGTTTCAATTTCCATGGCCTTTTGGTTGGTTACTGCTAAGGCCTCAGTATATTCAAAGGTCTCATCTCCAATAGATCCATTATTTCTCCCATGTTCTCTTCCTCTTCTATGATCATCTCTCCTAAAGTCTTTGTTCTGATTAGTATCTTCTTTACTATAGGGTCTATATCTTCTGTTTTCATCTCTTATAGAAATTTTACCCCTCTCAAGGCAGTTTCTTTTAAAAATGTACTTTTTTGTGACATATGAAATGAAGGAAATCGAATACAAGGATTTCCATGAGCAGCGGAAGGATCTTTCTAAATTTTAATTGTATATAAACTTTACAATTACAATCACAAACGAAAACATGCGGTTATGCATAAAATAGAAATTACAGCATGCTTTACTACAGATCAAGGGAAGAATCAACAAATCTTTGCAGACTCATCTTCAAGTTCCTTGATCACGAACGCTCGATCACAATAACACAGCAACACACGAACGTTCGTTCAACACGACCACTACACTGCACGAACACCGCACACTCGAACTAAGCGATCGCCAAGGTCACGAACACCCCGAACACTGCAATGGCCTCCATAGAACCCTTATAGTGTCGAGTTGAGTATGACACCACCAAGAAGGTTACCTTGGTATTCTCGGTGTGAGAATCCAGAGGGTGGGCTCTGTGTGGACTTGGTTTGAGGCAGAAAACCGGAGGAACCATAATCGTGTAAACAATTGAACAAGTGGGAGATAGAACAACCTATCGTATAGGTCGATGCCCAATCGTTTAGGAAAAGCTATGCGATCGTCTAGCAAAAGTTATGTGATCGTTTAGCTAACTCCAAGTTGTCACTTAGTAAATCTAATTTACTTGACAACTATCTATGTGAGAATTTTTTGTGAGTGGAAATCTCAAAAAATATTTTCTTTTTTCTTACTAAAATTAGGAAAACATTTTTCATCTCACGGTTACCATGAAACCACCAATAACCTCCTACTCAATTGGTTATTAGAGAAAAAGAGATAATTATCCACTAACTAATATTATTATAAATATAAATGATAACTAACTTACCATAATATATTTATAACCTATAGTTTTAATATTTCATCTCATGAAATATAAACCATAACTCTTTTTCCATTTCATGGCACTTAATGTAAATCTCATTTACATTAATCCTCCACTTGATGTATCTCATACACCATACCGATTATATCATATATAATCGAATTACCTCTTGTCAATTTGAACATTTCAAATCAACATCAAGAACTGGTCCTCAACTTGAATTCATTGAGCTACCAAGGGGACCTTATGGACCTATAGCTCGAAGCTCCAACACTATGTGAATAACTGATTAAACTCTTTAGTCACGGGATCAACCATTTGTTAACTGCCAAGCACTCAATTAAAGACCGACAACTGAACTCTCCTTACCACAGATGTATTATGTGTCCATCTTAACCAATCAACAGCACGACAGCCCTTCACAGATCGCTCGTAAGTACAGCTCAGCCAATAACCGTTATGCCCCTATAGTTACATCTAACTCCTTAAATACCATTGAATCCTCTAATGAACGTAAGTCATAGTCCTATTATGACTGAGTCCTCTCTTCCAAAGAGAAGTTGTGACCACTATGTTCAAGCCTCGGAATCAACCCTTAAGGGAGTAATCTATCTACTTACCCCTACTTCGAGAAATGAGTGAATTCCATCTTGTGTAAGTGAGTTCCCAACTCCCAGATCAGACAAGTCCCCAAAAAGATAGGCATGTTGAGTTGGCAATCTAGCCACTCTCACCTATACTAATCAAAGGACTACCCTCAAAGACAGGAGTTCCTAAAACACTCAGGATTGAGGTTGTGTCACCTATGGTTGTTTAGGTGAGATGTAAGTCTCCAGTATCAATGGTGTTATATACAGAGTCTAGTCATCTCGTGGTTCGGTTTTATAAAAACTCTTTGTACAGGACACCCCCACTCGCATGTCTCTACATGAATAGTCAGGATCTACCATCTGTGGTAGTTTAGAACACTTGCAAACCTCTACAAAGCGGGTCGTATCCGTAGTGTCACCAGGATCAGGTATCCCACCTTAATCCTTATACTACAGAACTATTTAGATTATCACTTAAGGCATGATCCACTTGTATATCATATATACATGTTTAAGTTTACATAAGATAACCATGGAGCTTTGTTTATTGGATATGAGTAAATGCCAGAATGAAATAACAGTTATTTTATTCATAAAACAATGTGTATAATTACAAACAACGAGACTCCAGTAGAATTAGGATACCAGTCCCAACATGAAACACTTCAATACAGTTATGTCTTTATTCATCCTTTGGCTTCTGTTGTTGTATTCCTCTCAAAATGATTATTTCCTTTAGATAAAAGACATTTTGCCCCACTGTTGATTTTATTTTCTGCTTTTAGCTCTAATTCATTGCTTTTTAAGGCTGTTGTTGTGACTAAATTCACTGTAATATTTTCCCTACGTATTTCAATGCTGACTTCATTTCTTTGTAGGCATCATGGATCAAGTTTATCAAAATAGTAGCTTCACTTTCTGCCTCTAGCTTTTCTCCGGACTGATTGAGAGCATTGGTGAGTTTCTTGGACTCATCCAAGTTCTCATCTAAGGTCTTGTTTTGAATCATTTTGAAGGGGAAAAAAAAGCTTTTCCCTTATAAAGATTTTATTTGGCAGGTCTTTCTTATCACAGAGAGCTTTGAGCTTCTCCCAGATATCGAAAGCAGTAGTCTCATCAATCACCTGTCTTAGCACATTGTTAATGATGTTGAGAATGAGTGTTCCATAAGTAATTTCTTCCATGGTATCTTTTTCTTCTTTACTCAGAGTTGTAGGAAGTTTTTTTGGGTTTTCGAAGGCCGCAATGATCCTTTTCGCCCAAAGAGTAAAGTCACCATTCTCATTGAATTTTTCAATGTCATACTTTGTGCTAGTCATTTTTACTTCCTTTTTCTTCTTTAGTTTTCTCGTCTTGAATCCATGGTATCATATTTATTTCCTTTACATTTTTTTATGTTGAAAATAACCCTCATGTTTTAACAAATTCTCTAGATGTATGTAGAAAGAAGAAGAAGATAGTTAAAACAATCAGAAACTCTCCTACAATTTATATACATAAGAGCTTAAGTCAGTGAGCATTTAAAGAGACTTGTGAGAAAGACCAATTTATAGAGAGAAAAAAACTAAATTGTACTCATCTTTGCATCAATAAGAAATGAAATATAGTTCCCTTGAAAATGGATGGACGCCCCATGTGTTGGTTCTTCGTTCTTTTTGCTGGTGGTATTTTTCTTTCCATCGTTGCAACTTCTTTTCTTTTTGGTGGTTATTAAGCCACGCTTCTTTTTTTTTTTTTTTTTTTAAAGCTTACACATGTCATCTTATTCCTTCAAGATATTTAAGGAATATAATTGATTTTGGATGAATTTTATTTCCTTGGGATGAATTTGATATGTCCAGGAATGAAGCAAGTTACAAAGGCCAAAGAAATAGAGGTTCAAGTTACATACTTGCAAATACAGTTGAACCACAATAAGTTACAAGTCACAATTGAAAATGGTTGCTATTAGGATTTTCTCTTAGTTTGATATTCGTACTTGCTTGAATTGATAAGTTGTCTTTCATTTAGTTGTTTATGATTTCTATTATTTTTTTCTAAATTTAAAAGTTTCATAATCTCATTAAATTCATTTATTTGATTTTTGATTGGTTTCATTTGTCTTCTAATTTCTTGTTGGAGTTTTTTATTTCTTTGATGCTTTTTGAATGATCATTATGTTTTGTGTAACGTGTTTTCTCTATCTCTATCTCTCAAAATTAGGAATTTGGAAGTGTTATGATGTTCCTAAAAAATGGTTGTGCTTTTGACCCGCCCAACTCTCTCCAACTTTCAAAGACAATATTGCAACGCCACTGTATATCACCATTAGCAACACATAAAATGTTGCCAAAGGTGAGATTTTAGAAACGCGCATGTGTCAGTAAAAGTGACGTTTTATCGACGCATATAGCTACACATGCTTAAGTGTTACTAAAACTTTGGCTACGCAGCTACTACGGCAGATACAACTACACATGCTTAAGTGTTGCTAATACTTTTAGTGGTGTTTTGCACTGCTGAAAGTGGTCTGTCTTATAGTAAAATATGTTGTCCTCCCTAGGAAATCTAGGGTTTTAATTTTCAATTAGAGAGTAAATCAAAAGTCAGTTTGATTTTGGTCATTCATTATTTTGGTTCATTAGATGTTGGCATTCTACTTCAATTTCTCAATACATGTCATACACAATTTCATCTATCTACAGTATTTGAGTGCTTTGTTCCTTCAAGTTTGAGATATTTTTATGATTCATTAAGGTACTTTTTTTTTCTCTTCCTCCCATTTTTCATGAACTCAGTTATGTGATTCATTCAGGTAACATCTGTTTTAGAGTTTATTTTCTATATGGATTTATTTGATTATACTATATTTTCATCTTATTTGCTTGGAGATTCCAATTTAGAAAATAAAAACAAGTTTTTTTTTTCTAAAAGAAATAAAAAGAATGATAGTATTTTTTAAAAAAGGAAAAAATATATGAAACTGGAGGGACGTAGGAGAGTTGAGATTTGAAGGAAAAGAAAAAGAAGGAAATCAATTATTTTTTTACACTTCGATTTTGTTTAAGTTTCTTGATTTTTCATAGATTTTGGCAAGCTTTTGACTAATTTTTGACAGACACTCCAATTTTACATTCTACTTGAGCATATTAATTTTTTTTTTCTGCCTATGGCGATTGCAATTTCATTGTCGTCTTCATCTTAGACTCTAATATTTGCCTGAGCTGATTGTAATGTTCCATCTCTTTCAGTTATTATTGTCTCCATCGCTTTGTACACCTCAAAATCAACCTTCGAAGTTGAGTAGCTCCAAAAGAAGGAAAAGGTAGCGAGAAGAAGATGGGTGTTGTATTGATATTCAACCCAGTTGACAAGAAAATAAATTAGAACCTTAGAATTTTTAGTCTAAAGTCAATTAGTTTATTTGGGATCTTAGTCAAACCATTTAATGCCTAATCATCTAAAAATACAACTACCTTCACCATTCTGTTAAAGAGTGAACATAATCTTAATAGTAGGGACAAAAATAAGTAATTTTTCAAAGTTTATGGACTAAAACAGATGTTTTTAAAAGTTTAGGGACCAAAATAACATTTAAACCTTACTTTTATTATATCCATATAAATAGTGTTAGTTAGCCTTCTTCGATATTAGTCAGTATCCCTACAATGTCGATTTTCGATTGACATTATAACCTAATTTTGTACCAGTGATAACATGTTCATATATTAAATTGAATATTACTTTTTTAATTAATGAAATACTTTTACCAATGCTTAGATATGTTGTAAAAGATACTTGCAATGACCATTGATCCATTTTTAAAACTTAACTTTTAGGAACAAACTTGCAACGTTACTGTATAAGACAAATAGCGACAAATAAAGTGTTACTAAAAGTGAGTTTTTAGTAACAAGTACGCATAAGCAAAAGTTGTCTTTTAGTGACGCACAGTGAATATGTCACTAAAACCTTTAATTGTGCTGCTATAGTGGCATTCTTAGTGATGCGTGTCTCAGCGTAGTTAATACTTTGGCCTTTTTTGACCTTTAGCAACATATTTTATGCACCAATAAAAGTGGTTTTTGTTGTAGTGAACTTCAATCAACAATAATTGACATAATCTTTTTCTTTAGAGATTGAATTCCATCCCATCTAATATCCCTGGCATCTCATAGAAAAAATGAAAAAAAAGTAGGGCTTCAATTGTCTTATGCTTTTTTTAGGTAAGATATGGTCAAATTCCTGTAAGGAGAAAATAGGTAATGCAATGATGGGCAAAGTGATGGACAACATCATTAAACAAAGGAGGAAGCATTTAAGAGAAGGCAAAGAGACAAGTGTGGAAGATTGAAGAAGTGACAATAAATGGATTAGGAGGCAAAATCAAAATGTTTCCTTTCCATTTATTTTATTATTATTTAAATAAAAGAGACAGTCAAGAGAAATTATTTTACAGTGGCCTGGTTTCTTATGGAAGAAACGTAGTAATTTTTAAATACACCAATGAAGCAATCAACCCATCATCCATTTTTATTGGTATCCCAACAAAAAAAAAAAAATTAATGCTAAAAAAATCAATTTACACAGTTGAAAAAATATTGTGAAAAACATTTAATTATTTCAATTAAAATTGAACTAATTTAGACATTTTATTAAGATAATATTTAAAAATTGTCCATACATTCCTTCAGACTTTTTCAAATATTGATTAATAAAATAGATAATTAGAATTGATGCATAGACAGTTTTTAAAAATCTTAATTGAGAGCTTAAATTGATTTGCTTAATGAAATTTTAAGGGTTTAATCAATAAAATTATGAGTTTGAGATAATGTTTATTCAAACAGAATGTAATGAATGGTGTAAATTAATATACTTATGAAAGTTCAGAGTTTAAATCATACAGTTATTAATTCATGGTTTAAATGGATATAATCTTAATATTTAAGGACTTAAATTAGAGAAATTGTCAAAAATAATCCTCAAATGTCTTCATTTTTTAGAACTTGCACTCTTATTAAAAATTCGTTAAAGTAGTTTTTCTCGGTACATCCGACCGAGATCATCTATCGAGATTTGGATAAACAATAAACTTTTATATCTTATGGATTGTTTTGGGCTTTCTTGGTGAAATTTAACATACGATTAGCATAGAAATAGTTCGGGTTTTTCTAAATCTTATATCAAATTTACTATCTTTACTAAATCTTATATCAACTCTTTCGTCCAATTTTGTTTCTACAATTATCTAAAAATTATCCAAAAAGATTTTCTGTATAGATATCACGATTTTTACATTTTGAGAAGATCAAATTTTACGAAAATTTAGATAAGATTTGGGAAATATATGGAATTATGATGGTAATCCGAGATTTAATTGAGAAAGCACATTCTTGAGATTTTAATGAAAAAGTCTAAAATATTGTGAAGTTAAAATTTTTTATATTAATTCCAAAGGTCGATTTTGATCAAGATGTGCTAAGAAAAACTATTTCAATGAATTCCAAAATCTTTGGATGCTAATTTTGATAATTTATCCTGAAATTGATATTTTTTTAATTAAAAAAAACATATAGAAAATAATGGGGTTTTACTTAATAAAAATGACAACATTCTCCAACTTTTCAATCCCACACCAAAAATTCCCTTTTCTTTTTCAGCTTTTTTGTTACCCACCTTTTATCCCCCACTTTCACCTCTCTCACCAATCATCATCATCATAAAACATCTTCTTTTCTTGTGGTTTTGAACAAAAAGTTTCAATTATTATAAATAGGCAATATAAGAAATTAAAACAGAAATTTCGTAATGTGGAAGAACCTGAATTGTATATTTCTGCAAAAAGTAGATGATTCCTTCACCTGGCTGTGACTCTCTGATTATAACAGCGGGATGAGTTGGTGCCAAGTGTTCCAAGGGATTTGGGGGTTTAGACTTTGGAGAGAGAAAGAGAAAATGGAGTGCAGTGAGTCACCAGAAAGGAAGTCAGAGAAAAAGACTTGAAAATGAAAGAGGAGATAGAAATGTCAGCACTTCTGACTAAAGGCATTTAATATTATTTAAGACACTCACTCCCCCTCTTTTTCTTTTTTCAAATCAATTTAGACACTCACAATTTAATCTCCAAAGCCTTCAAATTTAATGTGGCTTTGAATTTTCATGATATGATTAAATTTACCCTAAATTATTATTTTAAACCTTTGCATTATATAGGAGTTTGATAAAAGATGTATAATGTAATTTCCGTTCAAATTAATATTGATTTTTATTTATTGAATCTTCTATAAAAATTTTAATGGTAGTACTTAATCTACATAGTTTTAAACGTTAAGATTTTTAAAAAAATTACATTAAATTAAATGAACTAAATTCTAACTTGTTTCAAACCAATTTTAAACATTTTAAAATATGTTAAATTGGATGTAATATAAAAGTGTGTAATAGATCACTTTTCAATCTTGTGTTCGATAGGTCGTTGATTATTCGTCTTTTTTAAAATAAAACATTATGAATTTTTTAATGCATAATTAAATTTGGTGTCAATAAGTAATTATGTTTTTGGAAAATTAAAAAAATATGTCGTACATGTCAATAATCTATTAAACATTAATTTCAAGGTTTTGTGAATTTATTCGACAATTTAAATAGTTTAGAAACTTATTCAATACAAAATTTCATAGATGTATTAAACACTCGATTAACTTCAATGATTAATTAGCCACAAACTTTAAACTTCTAGTTAAGCTTTGTTTTATTGAGTTTAGATTTAATTTGTTTAGTATGATTTCAAAATTTTCAATTTAGTTTTCATTTTCTAAGTTTAGTTTTATAGATTTGATAGTTTTAAGAGTTAGTTTTTGCATCACAAACCTTTTTTACTCCGTTTACAAACTCATTCAGTTTTCTTTCATCTTTTCACCCAACTATTATTATTATTATTATTATTATTAAGTCTAATAATAATTGAGCTGGTTAGATAAATTTTTATCTCTAACCTCCTTGTTAATAGTGTATACTTAGATTAGTTGAGGTAGATTAATTTCTGTTACTCAACCACCCTAAATTTTAATATAATTAACAAACACAACCAAATAAAAAGATACTAACTCGTTTACATAAATGAAAAGCATACCACACTATAAATTTGGGAAAACAATTTACAACCATATGAATTTAAATTGGTAAACAATTTACAGCCATATGAATTCTTTGTGAAGTTTAATCCAACTTTAATAACTTGATTGAAAATTATAAAATTGGGTCACATTTGATAACTATTTTGTTTACTTTTATTTTATTTTATTATTATTATTTTTTTTGAAATTTATGCTTATTTTTCCGTGTTGGTAAACCTTTCACATCTCCTTAAAGACACATTTGAATTTTAAGTCAAATTTCAAAATAAAAATCAAGTTTTAGAAATTATTTATTTATTTTAGTTTTTAAATTTTGACCTAAATCTTGAATAATCATTTAAAAAGTAGGTAATAATGTAAAAAATCTACCAGTAGAAGAATATTTATAAGCTTAATCTTTAAAAATAAAAAATTAAAAGAATTATTTATCAAACAGGGCATTAGAGAACAGGTTATAAACTAAACTCATATGAAATACACATTTGTAAGATTGTGGAAACGAAATCAAACTCCTCGTCCAAACTCTTGGATGAAATTTGTTAATATCAAACATTAATTTTATTGTTTATAATAATAATTAGAGAAAAATTCGGTCCATAAATTTTGGGTCTAGTTTCTATTTAGTTCATAAGTTTAAAAATGTTACCCATTTAATTTTTAAGTTTTGAGCTTGGTTTCAAATTAGTCCATAAGTTTCAAAATTCTACAACTTTTCAATGATATTTGAATTTTACTTCAATTAGGTCCCTAGGTTCTAAGATTTACACTTTTAACCTTGATTTTCACTAAATACTCATTTTTTGTCTTTAGTGTTAATTTAGGTTAATAAATTAAAAATCGTTAAAATAATTATATAATTAATTTAAGTTTCACTATTTTTATTACTTTTAAAATTACATTTTATAATTATTTTTAAGTAATTAATAGAATTTGATTTTAATTATTGAAAATGAGTATTTAATGAAAAATTGAGGTTAGAAATATAAAATCTTAAAATTAAGAAACTAAATTGAAACAAAATTCAAATCTCAAGGAAAATTGTAACATTTTAAATTTTAGGGATTAAATTAAAACAAAACTCAAATGAATAACATTTTTAAATGTAGAGACCAAATAGAAACTAGAACTAAAACCTAGGATCAAAAAGGTATTATTCTCTAATAACTAATTAATAAAAAAAATGTCTTATGTGTTTTTCTGAAAATCAAGTGTATACATCCTAAATTTGTCTTGTTAATACTTTATTTCATGTTCAATGCCAACATTTTTTTTTTTAATCTTAAGGAAAACCATTATTTTTAATAATTTAACTAAAATGAAAAGAAAAAGAAAGTATAGTAATATTTTGCATAGGAAAGAAGAGTCAAAGTCTTAAGATTAAGAGGACTTTGATTTTCCTTGAATTATGCAAAGATTCAAGTCAGTGGAGGTTCGTTGTCAACCAAAGCATGGGTTTGAATAATTATGAAGTTAGTAAAATAACATTACATCTTAATTATTCTCTATCAAAGACTTTTTATAATGTTGTAAGTAACATAACCTCTCTTGGAATGTTTTTGGTGATGCTTTGTTTGGTCAATATTTGTAGCCTTTGAAATTTCATCTTCACCCTTCCTCACATATTTTTTCAACACCTACACATTATTTTAATAATTAATAAAGTTGAGCTATATAGTATTCATAATAAACCATTTTTGCTTCTTTTTGTCATCTCCTTCATTTATTAATTGTGACTTTCTTTCATGTTAGTAATGAAATTAAGAGGTCCCTTCTCTTCTCCTTTCTTTATATGTTTGTACCATAATATGTTTAACATTAAAGAATTAAATTACCAAACCAAACTTGGGGCCTATTTACTTAATAGGGAAAATAAATCCCTCGCAACCGAAAAATTTATAAAACTATCATTATTGAATATTTTATGCTCTATTTAATAATTATTTTATTTTTTGTGTTTTGTTTTTAGAAAATTAAGTTTATCTCTCATTTTTTTTACTATAGTTTGCATCTTTCTTCGGTATATACAAAAAAAAAAATAATAATAAATTAAATTCTTAATCAAATTTTAAAAACAAAATAATATTTTTTTAGTTTTCAAAGTTTGACTTGGTTTTTTAAAACGTGGATAAAAAATAGATTATAAAACAAGAAACCTATAGGTAGAAGAAATGCTTGTAGACTTAATTTTCAAAAACGAAAAACAAGGAATCAAATAGTTACTAAATGAGATCTTAATGTGTTGAGGGTAAATTTAAACCTAACGAAATAAATAAAAAATAAGAAAAAAAAATGAATTTAATCTTAATAGGGTTAAGTTAAACCCTATATCAAATTTCCTATAAATAAATTTGACATCAAATAATAAAATTTCTACAATGTAGCTGCCACATTAAATAATTCCCCTAAATTGAAGACTATGATCCATAGACTTTAATGCAACAAATTCAATATTTTATATATATAAAAAATAAAATTAAAAAAAAGAAAAGAAAAGAAAATGGTTGCACTTATACTCCAAATACAACCAAAACGTAGCTCTCATTTCTCTGCCTCAATTTTCTTAGCAATAAATGGTGGCCCATTAACCCCCCTAAAAAAACACCCTTTTTAATAGATTCAGCTTGGTAGGTAATATTTAATTCACAATAACTCCTTTTTCCCCCCTCCTTTTTAAATAAATTTTCTTAAACGAAAAAGGAAAAAAGAAAAATCAATCCTCCTCCTTTGACTCTACATTAAGTTTTTCTGCCTTCCATTTGAAAATTTTATACAATTTCTGATTTTTAAAAGACAGTGACAACTAGATAAAATATTATTTCCCTTGTTTACTGAGAAATTGAGAATAATTCTGACTATAATGCCATTAATTTTAAAATTATTTTCTAAAACTTAGCCTTTTTTTAAAAATTAAAAAAAAAAAAAAAAACACAATACGTGTGTTTACTTGTTTAGGAAGTGGAAGCTTCCAAACCGTGGTTGGTTTATAACATAAATAATACTTTACCGCTCCCCTACGCATTAGACCTGCAAATTCAATTTTCAAAATTATATAATTTATGCAAAAGTCCAATTGTAAAAAAAAGTTGCCTGCCTTTTTCGTTATTTGGCAAAAGGAAAAATTCTCTGACTTTGCTTTCATTTAAAGATACATTACAAAATTAGCCCCTTTAGTTTAGCTATGATTTTGTTTTGGTCTCCTAGTTTATGAACGGCCGAATTTAGCCCTTATATTTCTTTCTGTTTGTTTTCAATTTGATTCCTTTAAATTTGGAAGTTTTAATTTTAGTTTTTATAATTTGATGAGGCTTTGTTTAGAGCTATGGTAAATTTTAAAATAATAATTGTCCAACTAACTTTTTTTTTTTTTTTTTTAAATAGTGTTCGGTAAAGATAATTTTGATCTAAAAAGTTAAATTAATACTAAATTATTGTTGACTAAAAGTAAGTACATTTCAATTATTATATTTAATTTTCATTTTATTATAAGATAATTATTTAAAATTTTATATAGTTTTGTATGGCAACTTGCAAGTAGTTTTTCAATACAAAGTATTTGATAAATGTTTATAAAAATTAATTATTATTTAAAAGAAAAGATACAAATGGAAGGACAGATTTAGAATCTTTTAAAATTTACTGAAAAACATGCTAGATTTTTAAGAAATTGATTTCAAAAACTACTAATAGATTGCACCTGCGATTAAAGTGGTTGTAGATCCATTAATAAATGATCTTGACTATTCATTAAATACTCATTGAAATTAATATCTATTAATTAATTTAAAATAATTAAGAAGTAAAATTTTAAACTTAATTTTATTATTGATAAAAAATAAAAAAATTAATTAATCAAAATTCTTTTAATTTTTTCTTAAAAATTAATAAAGAAAAAAATGAGTATTTTGTGAAAAGAATCGAGATTATAAGTGTGAATCATGAAATTTAAGAACAAAATTGAAACCAAACAGTAAAATTATAAATTAAATTGAAATCAACCTACAAAATTTAAGATTTTATTTTGAAACTAGGACAAAATAAAAAAAGTCTAAGAATCAAAAAACTAATTTTCGCTTTTAAGATTTATAGAATATAGATATATACTAATTTTGTAAGTTAAGCATAATTTTATTGTTGACGGAAGGGGAGTAGAGGTTCTTTTCTTCGGATTTCAGTTTGGTTTTTAGTAATAATACACAACAACCACACTAGTAAATCTAGTGGTAGTTTTGTAATTTTTGGAAAAATGAGGCCTCAATATTCTCCCAAAAAAATCAAAATTCTTATTCTGAATAACAATTGAAAAAAAAGGAGTTAACGAGTTTTCACTCTCACCGTCTTCTCCATCTCTCCAACCTCACTGATTCCTAAAATCCCAAACAAAGCAATCCAAATGCCCAAAGCTTCTCTCTTCTCTCCAATAGTTAGCTCTTTCCATTGCTGCCTTCCATTTCCCTTCTCCTTCTTCATGACTTAACCGGCACTCTATGAGCTCCGGTACATTCCCCAATGGGTTGCGTTCTTGGCAGACAAGCCGCCGACGCTCACATGGGCGCATCCGGACCTTTCCGTCGCCGCCGGACCACGGATCACCTCTCTCGTATCGACGGAGTTAATGGCGACAGAGTTAAGAAACACACGACCTCGTTGGAAAACCAGGGAGTTCGGCAGGACGTAGATTCCTTCTCCGTAGAGCGCCGGAGGCCTTCGCCGGGTCTTTGCCAGAGGAATGAGCAAGGCTGGCCGTCGTGGCTTCTGGCGGTCGCTGGCGAGGTGATCCAAGGATGGACGCCTCGTCGAGCTAATACTTTTGAAAAGCTTGCTAAGGTATGCCAGTGGTCGTGATCATTTTTTTTCACTTTTTGTTTTTTGTTTTTGTCTTGATTCAGTAAGTTGTAGAAAGTTTGTGTGAGTTTTTTGGTTCTTGGTGATTCAGATTGGGCAAGGGACGTATAGCAATGTGTACAAGGCGAGGGATCTTATTACTGGGAAAATTGTTGCTCTGAAGAAGGTTAGGTTTGATAATTTGGAACCGGAGAGCGTAAGGTTTATGGCCAGAGAGATTTTGGTCCTTAAACGCCTCGATCATCCCAATGTGCTTAAGCTTGAAGGCTTAGTTACTTCGAGAATGTCGTGTAGTCTTTACTTAGTGTTCGAGTATATGGAACATGACCTCGCCGGACTTGCTGCCGGTCAAGGAGTCAAGTTCACGGAGCCTCAGGTATCTATTCCAATTAATGCAGATTGAGACTAATATTGGCTGAACCTGCGCATTTTGTTGTGTTTTGAGTATGAATTTCGGTGTTGCCTTATTGTAATTGATAATTTTCCGGCGGATTTTCCTTAGGTTTTGAGTTGATGTTCTGGCCTGCTCTGGCTGGCTTTTCTTTTGTTTTCCTTTTCGCACTTTAATTGCTCTGAGTCTCGATGTTACTGCAAAGGCGAGCCACTTGGATTTTTTTTGCCCTTTTTCTTCCTTTTGTCTTCTTCCCCTAAAAAAGCGAATTTAGCAGGTTTCCTGCCTAATTTCATGCTCTTAACTTCATTAAGCTACAAGAAGATCGAAGAGATATATAAAGTAAATTTCTGCATTAGTAAATATTGTCCTGTAGTTAATTTGGTTTTGGTTGGATTAGATATAAACATGTTCTTAGTTTCTTCGACATCTTTGTGCATTTGGATTCAGATATTTCCTCCGGGTTCTCTGTACATAAAAAAGAAGGGACTCAACAGATTTTTCCACGTTGTACTAATATTTGGCTGAATTCCATTCAACAAGCATAAAACTCACTTATGACATGATAAATTTTATACTTTCAGAATTGCAAATTCTGTCGCTTGTTGAAAAGAAAATAAGAAACAAGATTGCTTGTGTCCCTTTAGTTTTTGTTATTTATTGTCTCCTAATGTCTAAAGGAATAGTTATATTTCAAAATTGGTGGTTGTTAAATGAAGGGATCTAAGATGATTAGGGTCAGAAAATCCCTAGTTCAAGTAGATCTTTTCGAAACTTCTCCAAGTAGTATACTGTATGCTAATGCATTCTCTGAGGTTTCTTTAAAAAGTTGGTGTAGTTGTTTGCATACGAGGATAGCTACTTATGGCATTTGTCACATGGAGAATGTCGAAAACATGAAAAGATTGGCTGTAACTTTTCTACCAGGTCAAATGCTATATGAAGCAACTATTGTCCGGGCTTGAGCACTGTCACAACCGAGGTGTATTGCATCGTGATATAAAAGGTTCCAATTTGCTAATTGATAACGAAGGAATACTGAAAATAGCTGATTTTGGGTTGGCTACTTTCTTTGATCCTGAACAGAACCAGCACATGACTAGTCGAGTAGTAACCCTTTGGTACCGTCCTCCTGAATTATTACTTGGAGCGACTCTTTATGGTATAGGGGTTGATCTTTGGAGTGCTGGCTGCATCTTGGCCGAGCTGCTTGCTGGGAGGCCAATCATGCCAGGAAGGACAGAGGTATCCTTACTTCTATCTCTCTATTCCTCCTCACCTATCTTATTTTGTAACATTTTTCTTTGGTGCTTACTATATTGTACGTGTCTCTGAAGAACTAAATTGGCCGATCCACTAAATATGATGCTATTGATTATTGAGCCCTTAGTGATTCTGAAAAATAATTGATTTGTCCACAAATATGTAATGAATTTATGCATTAGCTGTTGCATGTTATTTCAATAATTTAAATCCTTTTTCATGTGTAAATATTAAGAAAATGCTTGATATTTCAATCATTTGAATTCTTTATCATATAAAATGGGCATGTTATTATGAGACCAGACGACAGTGATGTGTACTCAAAAAAAAAAAAAAAATGACGTCACTGATTTTATGCATTGCTTACATTTTTATCTCCCAATTTCAGTTCATAATGCAGCTGTGTAAGAGTCTATTCCAACATTTATTTCTAGTTTTCCTCAGTTTATTCTGCCTTAACAAGATATTTCTTTGTTCATCCTGAGCTGATGCATCATCACTGTGTGAAGTTGATCCTGGATAACTTTTTCTATTAGGTTGAACAACTTCATAAGATATTTAAATTATGTGGTTCTCCAACTGAGGATTACTGGAAGAAGTACAAATTGCCGAATGCAACTCTATTTAAACCCCAACAACCATACAAACGCTGCATTGCGGAAATGTTCAAAGATTTTCCATCTTCTTCTTTACCTCTAATTGAATCTCTCCTTTCAATGGACCCCGATGGGCGAGGTACTGCCACTGCTGCTTTGAATAGCGAAGTGAGTAATTTTGTCTCATAGCATGGCTTATGTGAAAATAAAAGTGTCTAATTTTGCATAAAACAATATATTTAATCTTTCTGATTACAGTTCTTTAGTACCGAGCCTCTTGCTTGTGAACCGTCAAGTCTACCAAAATATCCTCCTAGCAAAGAATTGGATGTAAAGTTGAGAGATGAGGAAGCTAGAAGGTTTTTCCCCCTTCCCCTTGCTCTTGTTTCGATCATCTAGATTAGTCCTGGTGTCTAAACAAGCAATGTACACTTCCATTTCAGGCAAAGAGGTCTAAGTGGGAAAGCAACAGCTGTTGATGGTGGTGGCAGGAGAGTAAGGGTACGGGATCGCATTGGTCGAGCTGTACCGGCTCCTGAAGCTAATGCAGAGATACAAGCAAACTTAGATGTAAGTCGAACTTGTTTATCCTCCTCCCTACATTTCGACCTTTTGATACTTGATTAACGAATGTCTGTACTCTGTTATTCAGAGGTGGAGAAATGTGACAAATGCAAATGGTAAGAGCAAAAGCGAGAAGTTTCCCCCACCTCATCAAGATGGGGCACTGGGGTACCCGCCACATGAGACATCCCAGAGGGGCCAGCTATCATTTGGGGCAGTTGATACTTCATTCAGCTCCTCCATTTTTAGTTCAAAGTCTGGATCTGTTAAAAGTTCAGCAGCTCCCGGGGGACCTTCTCGGAGGAAGAAAGCGGATAAAGATAACCCCTCAATGTCTTCATCTCGAAAATTCATCCGTGCATTGAAGCCATCAATCGGGTTATCAATGGATCTGTTGTTTAGGAGTAAATAAAAGAAAGATACATATCTTGAGTTTTTGAGATGCCAAATCTGAAATAGAGAAGAATGTATAAAAACGGTTAATTTCTTTAGTCCAAAATCAAATTCTTCCCCATCTCAGCTTGGTACATAATCTACAGGGTAGAAGTAGAAGAAAGCCAGAGGAGATTTCTGTATATTCTACAAAATGGGACTGCAAATGGCCTCATTTTGTTGTGCCTTTTAGTAATATCATAATTGTCATTATTTTTGGGTAGCATGTACTGCTTCTTACGGACATTGGAAATTATATTCTTATGAAAATCTTGAGAAACTTTTGACCCTAATGCATGCATCCATATGAAGTTGAATTTTATGAAAATGCTATTGGGTTTTGGCAAAATATTAAAAGTGCAGTTTGTCCCACATCGGTTAAATTGAAGAATGCGGATGGGTTCCAAGCCTATAAAAGAGCCTATGCCTCTAATTTTAAGTCGTCCCAATTAGAAACACTTTAAGCACAGTGTGCTAATTCTAATTAAATTCCTTTTGTATTCTCTAGTTGGAGAGTGGAAAAAAGGTGTGAGTAGTTAAAAGCTTTAAGAGAGTGCTCTTGTAATTAGGATCGTCCGAGTTGGTAGTTTTCCATATAAATTCTTGTGTTTTCAGTTTTATTGCTTTCTTTTAATTTTTTTGTTATTTTTCTGCTTATTCTTGTGGTAAAAGTGGGAGGTTTTTTCCAACAAGTGGTATCAGAGCGTTAGGTTCGTGTAAATAGTGAGAGTTGTTTACTATTTACTAATTTGCTAGGAGTGAAGTAGATGTGTGTCAAGTTTTATGAGTTTAATAAAGTTTGATGTGGAGAAATTTGATGGAAGGATCAATTTCGGCTTGTGGCAAGTGCAAGTCAAGGATGTGTTGATGCAATATGGATTACACAAGTGTATGTTAAGCGGTGATGGTGTTTCAGTGCAGTTCCGAAGTGATTCCAGCATAGGTTTAAAAAGGAGAGTCTTTGAGCAGAAGATAGGCTGGGCATATAGACAATCTGGGCACATGAAAATTGAAAAAGATAGAATTCATCCTCATGGTATGTTCGCTTTACCATGATAGAGGATGTGATGTTAGCGGTTCTACAAGTTTGCACATAGGCATTAACTTGGCAAGCTGTCTGGTGGGAGTTATGTCTATGGCTAAAGGACTTCCAGGTGAGCCAAGTAGGTGAAAGTTGCACCATGAATATCAGCAAAGTTTGTTGACATGTGACGAAAAAGGAAAAAAGGAAAATCTTGACGAAAAAGGAAAAAAGGAAAATCTTGAGAGGTGATATTCTGAATGGTCTACTTTTTATGGTGAAGTAGGTTATAGTTATTTTATTTGAGAATTATGATTGTCGGCGAAGACAATGGATGTTGTAGATTCTTCAAATATCTTGCCAAGGTGGAATTTGTTGCGTTTTGGCAAAATATTAGAAGTGTAGTTTGTCCATCAGTTAAATTGAAGAATGGGGATGGGCTCCAAACTTATAAAAGAAGTTTATGCCTCTAGTTTCAAGTCGTCCTAGTTAGAAACACTTTACGCATAGTGTGCTAACGCTATTTAAATTTCTTTTATATTTTCTAGTTGGAGAGTGGGAAAAAGGTGTGAGTAGTTAAAAGCTTTGAGAGAATGCTCTTGTAGAGAGTTGTTCTGTGTGATTGTAACAAATTTTCACATAGTTGATTTCTTTCTGATGGGCTATGGTTTTTCTCCGAGTTGGTGGTTTTCCACGTAAATTCTTATGCTTTCAGTTTTACTACTTTCTTTTAATTTCTCTGTTATTTTTCTGCTTATTCCTGCAGTTAAAGTGGGAGGTTTTTTCTCCAACAAATGCTTCTTCCAATTGGTGAAAAAATTGACTTTGAGGTGCTTCCACCAAATAATGCAAGCTATCTGACAGTAAAAACAAGGTTTTCTTCTTCTACTACTATATATATATCTATAACTTGAGAAGCAGTAAAAAAACAAAGGGTTGTTCTTGCAAAAAGAATCTTCATAAATAAAACATCTAAAAATTTTGATTAGCTTAAAAGTTAATTTGGAAGAAGCCTCAGAAGGATATATTATTAAAAACAACTTAGATTAAGTTTTTCTTTTAGAAGCATTTTTTATCTTCTAAAATAATTTAAGAAACTATACTAAATGCAGTTGACATTATTGATGTTTCCATTGATATTTGTAGTAGGTTATTCAGGGGATCCTTTTCTATTCCTCATCCTTTTATTCAGAAAACATTGCTAATTAGTTCAGAAGTGAAGAGTTGAACTTTTTAGGAAAATAAAAAGATATTAAGAAACAACAATAATTTTGAAAACTAAATAAAAGCGATGAATAATTCCTTTGAAAGCTAAGACCCGTTTGGTAATCATTTCATTTTTTATTTTTTTGTTTTTGAAAATTAAGCCTTTAGACATTACTTCTACTTTCAAATTTCTTCATTTGTTATCTACTTTTTACCAATGATTTAAAAAACCAAGTCAAAATTTGAAAACTATAAAAAAGTAGTTTTTAAAAAAGTTTGTATTTGTTTTTGGAATTTAGCTAAGAATTCAACCATTGTACTTAGGAAAGATGCATATTGAAAAAGTGATAGGATGACTCTTCAATCTAAATACGGATGTTAAATGGAAAGAACTGACAAGCATTATAACAACAATAAACTAACATCAAGAAAAATAAGTAAAGGCACACAGAGTTTGTTAATCCAGTTCACGATAAACTACCTACATCTAGGGGTAGTGTGCTCCGCAAAGATAATCTACTAATATTAATAAGTCAAACATTTACAACGTTGTACTTATCAGTAAAGTAATGACTTTTATAATGACTCAAGTAGAGCCTAACTTGATGAACACCTAGTCTCCCCCTAGAAACGAGGCTCCCTCTCTAAATGAACTCAGGCTCCCCCATAATTGTAGAATATTAGTAGTTGACACTTCGACACTCTGTAATATAAGAGACTGTCTTTCTTCTTGAAGTTATCTTTCGAATCATTTGTCACCTTAGGCTCCCCCTGAAATGGAGAACTCCTCATCAAGCGATAGTTTTAGGCTCCACTTAAAACTGAGAATCCTTTCTCTGAATTAAAGTCTCAAGCTACCATTAAGACCGAGAATGCCTTTTCTATAATGAAGTCTTAGGCTCCCCTAAGACTGAAAATCCCTTTCCAAAAAGAAGTCTTAGGCTCCCCCTAAGACTGAAATTATCTTTAATATTTTACACTCATTAATCGATGAATTTGCACAGTGAAATGCAGTAAATAATGATCACAACACTATGTTGCACAGATTGGCCACAAGAACAAAGAACTTTCTCATGATGATCAAATGTAGTCGCACATCTAAAAATAAATTCTTCAAAATATTCAATCATCACGACCAAACCTAGCAAGGGCACAAAATATTTAATAAATAATTCCTTTGGAAAATGAAACATCCTAAAAACGAATTCGACAGGCCATAAAGAAGAAAAGAATCTAGAAAATAAAATCTGCTGAATTTTTCAAATAAAAAAAGTCTGGACAGAAGGAATGACACTTGTTACATCAATAGTTAAAGAAACTTCTGTGAAACATGCAAACGGCCAGAACCATAGCACCTTGCCTTAAATAAATATATAGCCAATCTTAAAACTTTAACAAACTCCCTCTTTGGCAAATATATTTTTGAAGGCAAAGCAAAAAAGCATAGCAACAAAATTAACCGAAGCTCGATTTCAAATAACAAGAAGTCCAGAAGAACATATAGTAAAAAACAAACCAAAGTACAGATGTCTAGAGAAATTATAAGTACAGACCGAACAAATCAACAAAAAAAAAAAAAAAAGAAAAGAAAAGAAAAAACAAATTTCAACAGCACCACCAACCAAAACAACCAACCAAGTCTGCTCTCCCCCTTTCTGCCAACAAAAATGAATTAGCCCATCCTCGAGAGGAAGAAACATCATCAGATTTGGAGACAACTTCCCTCATTACACTAAGTACGTCATCAATTTCCACTTGGTGTTCTTGAAGCTTCTGAATAAGCTTGACAACATCATGAGATTCAAAAGATAGTAATTGTAAGATACGACTGTCAAAGGAGGATTCGATAATAGCCAAGCTTGGACCATCCATCTAGCCTATACGATTGGAAGCAGCAATGTCAGCAAAGTGGTGGAACTGAAACAACTTGTGGTTAAGAGAGATCAGTGAAAAAGAGGCCCAACAAGTTCTATAATATAAATAAGATTAGGTTTTTATGATAACAAGATACCACAAATCAACCTTGGATAACAGATAAGCAACTGGAGAGCTTGAGAGATAATGTGACTCTTTATTTGATTCAGGACAAAAACACCATAGTTGAACTTAGGAACCATGAGAGGAAATAAATATTTGAATGCGATTCAAATATTAATTATGTGAATTGGATTCATATAATTAAATTTAATATAAATGAGATTTATATTAAATGTCGTTGGTGAGATAATAGAAAATATAGGTTATATAATATTTGATACAATATAGAAACTATAGGTTATGTATATTATATTTGATATAACATATAGTTTAATATATATTATATGATAAGGTAGTTATCATATAAATATATATTAAATCATTTATTAAAATAAATTATTTTAATTTAATTTATTTTTGGGTTTTTTTATAAACATAGAAAAATGAACCAAAATATAGCAAAATTTTAAAACTATCAACGATAGATGCTGATAGACACCGATAGACTTCTATCAGTGTCTATCAGTGACATTGATAGACATTGATAGAAGTTTATCAGTGTCTATCAATGTCTATCATTGACAATTCTAAAATTTTGTCATATCTTATAAATATTTTCAACACTTTTACCATTTGAAATAATTTTCCTTTATTTTTTATTTGAAAAATCATTTTGAGACTCCTTCCCCTCTTTTCTCTCCAATACGTATTAGTGGGGTTGATGTTTTGATCTTCTTCCCATTTTCATTATATTGTTCACAGAGAGACTAACACAAAAAAAGTGCTAAGTTTTTTTTTTGTTTTCTTTCTCGATCTTCATCTCCTCTTATCTCTCTCAATTCCCTATTCCAAAATAGCCAGAGCACACAATCCTTCTAGATTCTTACCTAGAGAATACAGTAGTTTCATTCTGGTGGTGTCTTTCGATTCGAGGGTTTTTACAGTTGAAGAACAGTCTTCGAAGGTAAGGGTTTCTGAAACCCATTTTTTTTTTTCTATTTTGTAATTTTATTTTTGAGCATGCTGTAAATTATTTTTAGATGCATAGTTTCTAGTTATTTGCTTTAAATTTATGATTCTGTAAATTTTGAGTTTGGGTTCGATCCCGTGTTTCACTCAAGGACCTTCAATGATTCCAACAATAACTTCTCGGTGAAATAACTCACCCCTTTAGCTTAATCGTAGAATCACATTGAAGATAGAAAGTTTCTCTTCTTTTGGAAGAACACACTAATCTATCACACTTTGAAGAAGAACTTTATAGAAAATTCCTTTGTGAAGTTGTTCTTCCCTTTTCCAAAAGTAAGATTCCAACATCTTAATTCTTGCTGGAGAATAGCAAGGTTTCCAAGTGGTGGTGTTCTTGTTTGTGGCTATTCATGAGATCGTGAAAAAGGAGTTCTTGAAGAAAGTCTTCAAGGAGATTGTGTAAAGGAAAGCATTGAAGAAGGTCTTCAAGTGTATGTTTTCTTCCATGTACACATGCTTATTAATTTATGTTTATCATGTTCTATATGTTTTCACTATTTTTTCTCGATTTCCAAAATGAATTTCAAAAGCACAAGTGTTCATGCGCTTTCGCTAAGAAATTCGATTCCTTCACTACTGTCTTCAAACTCATCATCAGATAGAGTTAAAACATAATTTTTACCCTACTTCTTTAAGAAATTATATTACTTAAAAGTGCCTATAGCCTTCACACTCTCTGCATTTGAAGGACTTTTCTTTTTGAAAATTTAAGGCCCCTAGCTTGTCAGTTTCCTTCCTACTAGTTTGAATTCTGATTTGTTTAAGAGGCATAGAGCCACCAAACTTATTGTTTTTAGAATTAAAATCGTATGGATTCTTTCCAAATCGTTTGAGAACACAATTTAATTGTTTTAAAAGCAATGAAATTGATTCAACAAGGGAATCCTCAGACTCTCTATCAGGATCATCATGCTCAACATCAACTGAGGATTGTAAAACAATTTCCTTCTTCTTCTTCTCGGACTTTTTAGAAGCCAAATGGTCGATCCACTTTCAAAGATGTTATGTCTTGAACCTCCTCGATGGCAGTAACTTTCATATCAAATTTCTTAGGTAGATAGATACCTAATCACTTTTCGGACAAGTCTTTCTCCAAGAGCAAAGGCTCATTTGCAATGTCCAGTAACCGAATATTGAATTCAACAATACATTCATCATCATGCATTTCAAGATTCTCGAACTTTGAAGTTAACAACTATAGTCTTGACATTTTAACTTTTGAAGTTCCCTCATGGGCAACAGATAAAATATCTCATGCCTCTTTAGTAGAAACACATGTATTAATCAACTTGAATATGTTGTGATCAACACCATTATAGATGCCATTCAATGCTCAAGAATTCCCTAATGATGCTTCATCTTCATCTTTTGTCCATTGTAATTCATGCTTCAAGAACTCCTTTCCATCATCAGATTTGATGGTTGGATGTGACCAAACAATGACTACAACCTTCAATGTTTTACTTTTAATTGGCTTCAGAAAAGCAGTCATTCGTGCTTTCTAATATGAATAGTTTGTTCCATCCAGAATAGGGGGACGAGTAACAAAGCCACCTTCTTTGATCTTGTTCATGATTGAAGCACCTGAGATAAAGGTGACTCGTTCTGATACCAATTGAAAAAGTAATAGAATGACTAGTTACTCGAAATACGGATGTTAAATAGAAATCACTGACAAGCACTCTAACAACAATAAACTAACAGCAAAAGAAACAAGTAAAGGTAGACGAAGTTTGTTAACTCAGTTCGGTGATAAACTACCGACGTTTGAGGGCTAATGTGTGTTGGGATTGATGCTCTAAATCTTGTACGTCTCTATAATTTGTAAATATTGTATGAACAAACTCTTATGTGATTAATAATATATGATATTTTTTTTCACGTTGTCTATAAAACATGTGATATTTTAGTTGCATTAACCACAAACCAATAAACTAACATCCAAGGTTATCATTGTAACTTAAACATGTATGTGGAGACATACATGTGGATCATGTTTAAGTGATAAACTAAATGATCTGTAGTATATGGATAAGACCGAGTACCTTATCCTGGTGACACTACGAGTATGACCCACTTTGTAGATGTTACAATTGTTGTAAAGTGCTACAAATGATCTAATCCTTATCATTCATGTATTAGACATGTGAGCGGGGATATTTTATACAAAGGAGTTTGTATAAGACTGGACCACGAAATGTTTAGTCTCATTATATAACATCGTTCATAATAGAGACTTTCATTTCACGAGGATGACCATAGGTAAGTTGGTAACATGACCTAAATCCTAAGTGAATTGTGAACTCCTATCTATGAGGGCGATCCTTTGATTTGTATGGATGAGAGTGGCCAAATCGCCAACTCAACAAGCCTACCATTTTGGAGATTCTTCTGATTAGGGAGTTGGAAACACAACTACACAAGATGGAATTCACTCTTTCCCTGAAGTAGGGGTAAGTAGATAAATTGCTCCCTTAAGGGCTGATTCCGAGTTTTAAACAATGTGGTGCCACACCCTCTCCTAGCCTAAGAGGGGTTTAGTCATAGTAAGACTATGATCTATTGTTCATTAGAGGGATCAATAGTACTTAAGGAGTTAGATGTAACTATAGAGGCAAAACGGTAATTTGGCCTAGTTGTACTTACGAGCAATTTGTGAAGGGTCATCGTACTGTTGATTGGTTATATCCAATGGACATAGAAATATATCTGTAGTGCGAAGAGTGCAGCTATCAGTCTTGAGTGGAGTGCTTGACAGTTAACAGATGGTGGATAATATAATTAAAGAGTTTAATTAATTATTCACGTACTATTGGAACTTCAAGCTATAGGTCCATAAGGCCCCCTTGGTAGCTCAAAAGAATTTAGTTGAGAATTAGTTTTTGGGTTAATATGAATTGTTCAAATTAATAAGATATAATTAAATTGATCCAATTATATATGATATAATTGTTATAACGGATTTGATACATTATAGTTTATTTGGAGGAAATAAATATTTGAATGAGATTCAAATATATTTTCTATGAATGTGATTCATAGTTGTTAAATTTGATATAAATATAATTTATATTAAATGCCATAAAATAGAGAAAAGAAACTATAGTTTATATTGTATATGATACAATATTAAAACTATAGGTTATTTGTTATATTTGATATAACATATAGTTTAATATAAATATAATATGATAAGCTAGTTATCATATTTATTTATATTATTTTATTATTTTGAATAATAAATTTCTATTTTCTCTCCAACCATCTTAATGTGTGGTTATTGGTTTTGTAGCAAAAAGGAATAAAAAGAAAAATTAGTTTTTTCTTCTTCTACTTGACAAAAGGCTTCTACACGATAGATAATTTTTTACTATACGATTGAGCTTTTCCTATAAACGTTATGTGTTCTTCAATCTTCTTCCTCCTCCAAACTCAAATAAACCCTCTTAACCAAAGTAGTCAGAGCCCAACGCTCCTGGGTCCTCACCTTGAGAATACCAAAGGCTCGCCATGGTAGTATCTCTGTTTGGTTCGTGAAATTCTTGAAGAATGTCTTCAAGTTTTTGTTGAGTTCGAGGCTCGTGACCGTTCGAGGGATTTACACGAAGAAATGTTCTTCAAAGGTGATATCTTTTGATTCTTTTTCTTGTTCTGGCATGCATAATTTATATTGAATGCATATCTTGAATGTTTACTGTAAATTTAGTTTTCAATAAAAATGGAATTTGGACAATCCGCTTCCAGGATCTCTTGTAAATTGAGTTCCTTCAGTGTGCTCAGGAAAGATAATCCACCAATATTAATAAATCAAATATTTACAATGTAGTACTTATTTGTAAAGTAACGACTTTTATAGTGATTCACGTAGAGCCTAACTTGATCAACACCTAGGCTCCCCTTAAATGCAAGACTCCCTCTCTAAATGAACTCAGGCTCCCTCTAAGTTGTAGAATATTAATAGTTGACACTTCGACACTCCGTAGTGTAAGAGACTCTTTTTTTTTTTTTTTTTTTTTTTTTTTAAGTTATCATTCCAATAACTTGTCACCTTAGGTTCCCCCCTAAATCTGAGAATCCCTTCTCTGAATTAAAGTCTCAAGCTTCCCTTAAGGTCGAAAATCCCTTCTCTATAATGAAGCCTTAAGCTCCCCATAAGACCTAAATCCCTTCTCTAGAAAGAAGTCTTAGGCTCCCCTTAAGGTTGAAATTATCTTCAATGTTTTACACTTATCAGTTGATGAATTTGCACAACAAAATACAGTGTGTGAAGATTAAAACACTATGTTGCACAGATCGACCACCAAGAGCAAAGACACTTTCTCAAGATGATCAAAAGTCATCGCACACCAGAAAAATAAATTCTTCAAAACATTCAATCATCACGACCAACCCTAACAAGGACACAAAACCTTCAATAAATAATTCCTTTGGAAAAGGAAAACATCCCGAAAAAGAATTCGATAGGCCACAAAGAAGGAACGAATCCAAAAAATAAAATTTGCTAAATTTTCCAGATAAGGAAAGTCTAGACAGCAAGAATGCGCTTGTTACATCAATAACTGAGATAACTTCTATGACATCATGCAAACGACCAGAACCATAACACCCTGCTTAAATATATAGCTAATCTTAAAATTCTAGTACAAATCATTGTAAGAAATGAGAAAAAAATATGCTTAATTTAAAAAAAAAAGAAAAAATAATGAAATAGTTATCCAATGAAACCTAAATAATTTATAATTTCTTAATGTAAAAACTAGAATTAGCGACTTTAAAATTAGAAAAGAAGGTGGATCTTATAGGATGAACCCAATGCCAAGTCATGATTGACATAGCCCAAAAGTGTGATTCAGTCTCATGATCCAAAAATTGTCCCTTACAACTTGGATAAGTCGCTTTATATATTTATAACACATCCTTCTCATTTCATTGATTTATATTTAGCTGCTTGCTTGATAGCTTAATTTAAAACCGAAACAACTAAGTGTAGCTTAACCTGCATCTAATTCCATACTTCTCTTTCATTTACACAAAAAAAGTCATATAATTATTTTTTATTAGACAACTATTTGAATTGTACAAAGGTAGATGAAACTCAGGTGCATCTAAATTTTTCTCAATTTAAAATGAGTAAACTTAGATGTCTCAAATGAAACTGTTATGACAAAAACAAAATCAAGAGACCTCCAATATTTCCAAATTGCGATATTGTCTATTTTGAACATATACTCTCATGACTTTTCTTTTGACTTTTAAATTATACCATGGAAGATAGTTGTCCTATCTTATAAATCTATGATCTTTTTCATATCTAGCCAATATAGAATTTTGATTGCATTTCTAAGTGAAACCTTAGGCTTATTATCGAAAGAGTCTTGTAAAACAGAATTGATAAAACTATTTCCTCCTATTTCACTCTATTAACTTGTACATATCACTTAAACAGAGCAAAATGATGTCAATATTTATAAACCATTGAATTAATGTTCTTTTAACATGAAAATTGGAAATTATTATGTGAAAGTGGAAGGATAGTAATTCTGGTTGGTGTAGAGCAGAGGATGGGACAAAAACAGCGAGAGATGAGATTTTGGAAGAGAAGAAATCTCATCCGTCCATCTCCATTTCTGGATGTAAATGTACTAAAACAACAACTCACAAAACAAGAAAACAATGTTGTTTCAATGACTAAAGTTTGTCGGCTCAAATTGTCATTCAGGTCACCATGAATTACATGTAATCTTTAATCAATTTTGCCCCACAAAAACCTCTAAAAGATTCGAGGTAAATATCAATTTAAGCTTTTAAAATTATAAATTTAATTCTTAAAACTTCGAAGTTTTTAAAATTTATGGATCTATACAGTATTTAGAATTTATAATTCTATTGGATAGGACCCAAATAATATATCAACAACCCACTAGAATCACCTTTAAATCACCTTTAAGACAATCAATTAAGCAATTGAATTTCAATACACCACAAATTAACCACCAAACAATCAATCAATGATGAACAACAATAAACCATAAAATTTTGGCAAACTAAAAGAAAATAACACACATGAATTATATCTAGAGAGCCCATTGGATATAAAGAGTAAGAACCACGAGATTTGTGAGGAGTTCACCCTTTTCAACTTCTCCTATTATGATAAAATTGAGGGAAAAAGAACCCAAATCAATCACACAAAGATTCACAGTCGACCAATACTTTTATACATAAGAGATCAACGCTTGAGAGATAAAAGAATGAAAAATATCACCCAATTTTATAGATTCTATTCAACAGCAACTACGGACAAACTAGAGGTAAAAAGATGATCCAACCATTCAAAAGGAGACCCAATGTGTTTCCAACAGGCTGATCAAAATTCAGCATGATCCAACATTTAAAACTCTGAAAATCGACAACTTTGTAGAAGCCCTGAAAAACTGAACTGCACTCTCCATTTGTTTCTCTCCATTTTCTGTATTTTTTTTTTCACTCTCATCTTCATTAGGTCATATCCATATCACAGAAAAGAAAAGTTAGAGCTTTCAACATGGGCCAATAAAAAATTTTGTGATTCATATGAACTTAACTAAAAAGAAAAAAGGCTAAATATATGAGTTAGACTCTAATGTTACATTTTTTTTATAATTAAATTTGGTACGTTTTAACATTTTTGGATTTACCTCATGTTAAAATTGGCTAGCCCAAGTGACAAAAATGAATTAGTGAAAATTGAGAAGAGGGAGAAGGTCATTTAGAGTCGTTTGTTTGGTGGGAATCCAAGATTCTCAAAAGAGTGACATCTTAATTATTACGTTTGTTTTGAGGAAATATAAGATGTCCGAGCATTTGAAGAGATTTTTGGACATCAAAGAATGCCATTACAGAGGGCATTTCGAGATGTTGAATGCCCTCCTGAAATATAGATTTTTAGGATCTCATGTTGAGGACATCCACATTTTACTTTTTTAACCCTCCTTTTTTTTTATTTATATTATATATCACAATTCTTCTTTGTTTTCACTTTATAATTAAAATAAATACCGTCAACAATGTGTTTCACTCTCTTTGATTATATTATAGTTGTTTTTATTATTTTGTTAGAAAGATATTCAAATTCAAATTCAAATTAATATTTATTATATAAAAAACCTTAAATTAACATATATTATTTTGTCGAACATTATGGATCCATAATACATTACCAATTAATATTTATTTATTTTTTAAATTAATAACGTTATGTAAATTTATAAAAAAATCTTAAATTAATAGATATGATTAGAAAAAATATGTTATTTAAGTTCAAATTATATTAAATTAATTCAAATCAATAAACAATTGTAAGGACATTCTTGAAACATTATTAAATTTAAGACCTTTCAAATACTACCAAATAAATATAGTTATCTAAGTATTCCCAGATATATATGTTAAAAAATCTCCCTACCAAACAAATACGGTTATCTAAAGATGTCAGACATTGATAATTTTAGGCGTCTATAATTTTGGACATGTAAAAATTCTTGTTATCTAGTTTAAAATACAAATGCTCCTTATGGCTCGTTTAGTTCATGGGAATAAGAGGTAGGAATTGGAAATAATGTTTAGTACTAGTTTTTAACTTTTGGAATAAGAATTATCTTATTTCAAGACATTTCATATTTCCATTCATTGAGGTTTTTCATAACCATCCAAGTAGATGGGTTTTTTCTATTTCCAATGGTTTTTCTCTCTCTTACTTCTTATCTTTTCATTTTATTTGTTTTTCTCCTTTGTTGATTTTGGTTAATTTATTTAATTTTTCTAAATATGTTTAAATTAAATTTACAACTGAGAAATTATTATAAATAGAAAAATCACAAAAATATATACACTTTATAGCAAAAAATGTAAATCGTTTTTAGAAAAATATGAATAACCATAATTAAATTTGCTTAAATCCCTTTTTATTGGTAATATATATTAACATCATAAATTATTTATCAAAATTATTAATTAGTCTTTAAAAAAGTATTAATTAATTAATTAATAATAAAATAAGTTGTTTTTTTTCAATCAAACAATCTTGTACAGTTGTACTTTTAGTTTTAATCTATAATCATAGTTTTTTTTTTAAGATTAAAAATATTATTTGATGATTTAAAATCAATTAGTTTATATAAACTTCTTTTGTATATATATAAGGCTTATAATTGACATTAAACAATTAATTAATTAATTCTTCAATTATCAATATTTTTTTTAATAAAAATTGATAATATAAATGTGTAATAAAAAATTTAATTGATAATAAATATATTAAATGAAGGATGAGTGGGTAAATTTAGTTAAATTTTAATGGCTTAAAATTGATTTAATAAGGAAATTTGCAGCAAATGTTTTTTTTATTATAAATAAATAAATATATATCCTTTTTTAAAAACTAATTGTATATATAGAATATTTTGGAAGATATTTGGGGAGATACGTTTGCCTTTTTTTATTCCTAAAATAACCTTCTTTTACCCATGTCTTCTTTATCGCGTTTCTGTATGTTTTTTCGTTGTCTTCTTCATGTCGTCTTCTTCAGGTCACACATAAATTTCATATATGCTCTTCATTCTCTCGTGTCTTCTCCATCTCTCTTCTTTTTGCTCGAACTAATGTGCATTTTTCAGGTACGTCTTCTTCATTCTTCGCTAAGCAATTCTTAGAGGAACAATTTATTGTTTTCTGCTCGCAATTTCATATTTCTACGTATGATTTGGTATTTCTTACTCACAATTTTGTATTGTTTCATCCTTTGCTCGTGCGATTCTTTCTCCCATGTCTAGGTCCACTTCCTCAGTTTTTTATTCGATTTCATCTAGATTTTTTTAAAATGTTTTCATTTGTATTGTTTTAGGCTTTATTGATTTTTAATTGAAGTATGCTGATGTTAGTAGTCAATTTGATGATTTCTACAAGTTTGATCTACATTAATTTTCCTTTGAGTCTCCATAACTTGATTTCTATTTTTTATTTATATTTAGGCTTTTTTTTCCCCAATAAGTCATGAACTTCCTATCACTGATATTAGTCTATTGATGATAGATACATATCATAGTCTATTAATGATATTAGTCTATCACTGATAGATACTGTTTTCTATTTATGCTACTAGTCTATCAATGTTATGAGTTTGATTTTTGTTTCTTGCAGTGATTTGAAAATATGATTAAGCTTGCAGTAGTTGTCGGAAAATAGCTCGTAACCCTAGGGGTATTTTAGTAATTGTGTGTACCCTAGGGCTTCCCACTAGTCTATTTATTTGGCCTATTCTCTTGTACTTTGTGTGTTAGAATTATAATAAAAATCAGTGTCTATCGTGGTTTTTCTCCCTGTACTAGGGTTTCCACATAACTGTGTTGTTATTCTCTTCCTTACTCTTTTATTTTTAACATGGTATTAGAGCTAGGCGACGAAACCCTAGCAGCTATGGAAGAGAACCAACCTCAATCATCTTCTGCTGATAGAACTTCGAGTTTTGATATGAAGATCGCTATTCGAGCAGTCGTAAAGGAATGTTTTCAAGCAGCTCTGTCGGAGTTGATTTCTGTCGTCCAACTACAGTCGACGGAGAGCCGGCATTGGTGGGAGCCGCCGCACCAGACAGAAGAGCGGAGCGAGTCTAGACGAGTCATCGACGGACGGACAGGTATGCTTTCAGTCGATTCGAGTCGTGGGTCACCGCTAGCCGCACCGGTCGAGGCGAGATTCGTCATAGCCATTCGTGTGCTGTCACTATCCTTCGCACTGTCACAGCCCTCCGTGCCGCAGCTCTTCGCGTCGGTCGGTTCATCTACACCAGATCCATCTGATCTACGAGGAGTCGCGCCGTACATGGTAGATCTGTCTGTGCCTGGCCCTAGTTCTTTCGACCAACAACAAGCCGGCGACCACTTTCAACCGGTGACTCCCTCCAGCCGTCGGTTACCTTCTAGCTGACGATCTCCTTCCAGTCATTAGTGGCTGCCCCATTTCCAGCCGGTTGTGGCTCGACCCAATACCCAGATGAAAACCCGGTAAAATCTTTCCCTATTTTACCCACTACAAATATCCTGCCTGGGTTTCCCTCAGTTGATAGCACGACCAGCTTGAGTACGGTTGGAATCAGTACCATCGTCCACTCAGGCAATATATAGCCTTTTGGTCTTATTAGTGTGAACAGTAAAAAAACCTTGGACTGTCGACTCAGGGGCGATGAATCATCTTACTGGTACCTTTGATCAATTTCTCTCATATTATCCAAGTGTTGGTAATGAATGAATTAGGATTGCAGATGAGTTGTTCACACCTGTTGTAGGAAAAGAGGATTTATCTCCGTTTGAGGGTTTGGTTTTGTAGGACGTTTTGCATGTTCCTAAAATTTCATATAATTTTTTATCCATCAGTAAGATTACAAGAGATCTGAACTATCAGATAGTATTTTCACCCGACTCTATTTTATTTCAGGATCTAAGCTCAGGGATGATGATTGACACTGCCCGACACGATGGGGGACTCTGCTTCCTAACTGATGATGCTTCCTCTATGAATGATTATAGGACTAGCCTTGTCTCCTTAAATTTTTCTAACTCTGAGAATGATTTTCTGTTATGGCATTACCGCTTAGGGCATCGAAACTTTCAGTACATGAAATACTTATTTCTGCATTTATTTTGCAATATTAATGTGTCTTCTTTAAAGTGTGAAGTGTGTATTCGTGCCAAGCAGAGTCGTGTCTCCTTCCACTCCCAGCCCTATAAACCATCCAAATCCTTCATCTTAGTCCACAGTGATATTTGGGGTCCTTCACCAACCACAACCTCCACAAGTAAACGCTGGTTTGTCACTTTTATAGACGACCACACTGGGCTTACTTAGGTGTTTCTTCTCACTAATAAGTCTGAGGTGTTATCTGTATTCCAACAATTTTATGCCACTGTGGAAACCCAGTTTAATGCCAGGATTAGTATTTTGAGAAGTGACAATGGGCGGGAATTCTTTAACTCTTCCTTCCAGGAGTTTTTTGCATCCAAAGGGATTATCCACCAGAGTTCATGTGCCTACACTCCCCAACAAAATGGGGTAGCCGAGAGATAAAATTGTCATTTGGTGAAAGTTTCCAAGTCCTTAATGCTATCCTCATCACTCCCGTCTTACCTATGGGGTGATGCCATCCTTACTGCTACTCACTTAATCAACCGAATGTCTTCCTCAGTCCTCAATTTTCAAAACCCATTAGACTATTTGAAAGAGTCCTACCCTACGACTCGTTTAGTCTCTGATGTACCACTTTGAGTTTTTGGCTGTGTTGCCTTTGTTCACTCCCATGGTCCAAACCGCACGAAATTTACCCCCGTGCTAAAAAATGCATCTTTATTGGGTATCCACTCCATTAGCGTGGGTATAAATGTTACCACTCATCCTCTCGCAAATATTTTGTTTCCATAGATTTCACCTTCTTTGAGGATCAACCCTTCTTCCCTGTTATCCATCTTCAGGGGGAAACCTCTAGTGAAGAGACTAACTGGTCCACATATACATTTCCTTGGAGTCATCTCCTATTCTCAAACATGTCGGTCCTATCCTCCCTACCAATCAAGTCCCATGGATAATATACTATAGGAAGAATCTCAGGAAGGAAGCAGCGTCACCTGTTGCATCTCCGACTCTGGTCCATGAGTCAAACCCGACATCATGTATGTGTATTCTTGAAATTAATGAGATTGATACTTGTACTAAGACTAACGAGTGCAGAGAGAAAATGAGGAAAAGGTGCTGACAGCACCACTATAGCAGATGAGAAGACTACAGTGAATGACGATTTAGACACAATTCTAGAAAATGTGAGGGATACTAGAGATAATGGTGAAAAGATGGTGATTTCTGAAGATGAGAAACATGAAGAGAAAACTAGTGATCACAGTGAAAATTCTGACAGTTTGAAGGAGTATGATGTTTATCTTGATCTTCCAATAGCCCCGAGGAAAGGTATTCGGTCATGTACAAGGTACCCTATGCATAGTTACATGACATACAGTAACCTGTCATCTGAATTTAGGGCCTTTACCACTAGTTTAGATGCATGGGTGATACCAAGTAACATACAGGAAGTAATGGGAACTGAAGTTTGGAAGGTTGCTGTTATGGAAGAGATGAGAGCTCTGGAGAAAAATGGAACATGGGACCAGGTGATCCTATTTAAAGGGCACAAGACAGTTGGGTGCAAATGGGTTTTCACTATAAAGTACAAGTCAGATGGGACTGTTGATCGGTACAAGGCCAAGTTAGTTGCAAAAGGGTTTACTCAAACCTTAAGGGTAGATTACTCCGAGACATTCTTTCACGTAGCTAAACTCAATACTGTCCGAGTATTGTTATCAGTTGCAGTTAAAAGAGACTGGCCTCTGCATCAACTGGATGTAAAGAATGTCTTTCTCAATGGAGAACTTGAGGAGGAAGTCTACATGAATCCTCCTCCTGGATTTGAAGATCAGTTCAAACAGCGAGTCTGCCAGCTGAGAAAGTCGCTATAAGGGTTGAAATAGTCTCCAAGAGCCTGGTTTGACAAAATTGTCACCTTTGTCAAAGGACAAGGGTATACCCTAGGGCACTCAGATCACACACTTTTTACAAAGAATTCAACTTCAGGGAAGGTAACAATTCTCATTGTGTACGTTGACGATATTGTGCTCTCCGGTGATGATGATGATGAAATTGTGAAACTTAAAGCAAAGATGGCCAAAGTGTTTGAAATTAAAGACCTTGGGAAGTTAAGATACTTTCTTGGAATAGAAGTAGCCCGGTCTAGGGACGGAATCTCAGTGTCTCAACGAAAATACACGATTGATCTTCAAACGGAAACAGGAACGACTGGGTACAAACCTACTGACACCCCACTGACACCCCAGTTGAATATAATTCAAAGCTCAACAATACTAGTAACAATGTTCCAGTCAATAAAGAGAGGTATCAGTGATTAGTTGGAAAATTGATATACTTATCTCATACGAGACCTGATATTTTATATGCAGTGAGTGTCGTCAGTCAGTTTATGCAGGCTCCTTGTGAAGAACACATGAAAGCAGTTGAACGCATCCTACGATATCTGAAAGGTACACCAGGTAAGGGGTTAATGTTCAAGAAGTCTGATAACGCTGCATTGAAGTCTACACTGATTCTGATTGGGCAGGGTCTGTTGTTGATAGAAAATCAAGATTAGGGTATTGTAAATTTGTTTGGGGTAATCTTGTGACTTAGAGGAGCAAGAAATAGGGAGTTGTGGCTAGAAGTAATGCAGAAGCTGAGTATCGGCCCAAGAGTTTAGGGATATATGAAGAAATATAGTGATGAAAGTGTTGTCAGATCTTCATCAAGACAAGGAGCTCCCAATGAAACTGTTTTGTAATAATAAGGCAGCAATAAGTATTGCAAATAATCCTATTCAGCATGATAGAACAAAACACATTGAGATCGACCGACACTTCATCAAGGAAAGACTTGACAACGAAAGTATATGCATTCCTTATGTTCCCTCAAATTAGCAAATTGCAGATGTGCTCACAAAAGGGTTACTGAGACAAAGCTTTGATTACTGTGTTAGTAAGTTGGGCCTTAGTGATATTTATGCCCCAACTTGAGGGGGAGTGTCGGAAAACAACTTGTAACCCTAGGGGTATTTTAGTAATTGTGTGTACCCTAGGGCTTCCCACTAGTCTATTTATTTGGCCTATTCTCTTGTACTTTGTGTATCAGAATTAATAATAAAAATCAGTGTCTATCGTGGTTTTTCTCCCTGTATTAGGGTTTTCACGTAACTGTGTTGTTATTCTCTTCCCTACTCTTTTATTTTTAATAGTAGTGGTTTTTGATATTGGACAGTGGGATGATAAACATAATTACTTGAATTACAAGATTAAAGGCCTAATGGTCGATGAGATTATGTATTTTGAGAGTTTTGTGAGTTTGATATTAAAGGAAATTCAATTGGATGCATCTATTTCTTCAATACAATTATTGATCTTATTGAATTTTGGTAACAATGGCATTTAAATCGTGGTTGAAATTGATGAAGATAACGATGTTGCTTGGTTTTTGAATTTAGTTAAAGAACAAAGTACAAGACATTCATTAGTTGTTTATGCCATTGATTTTCTTTTTGAAAGAATTTCCAATAGTGGATTTGATAATTTTTTATGTGCTTTGTCTTCTTATCCTCCAATTAATGATGATTTAAACATTCTAACGGATGTTCTTATTAGTAGCTTGTCTTCTACATTTGATTTGAAAGAGAAGGTTATGTTTGCTAGTAAGGAAATAGTATCAAAGCTTTTTCACTATATAGCTATAAAGAACAACTTTGAGTTCAAGTCTGTAAGATCAAATTCTAAATCAGTTGTGTTGAAATGCTCATAAGATGATTGTCAATGGTACATTTGTGCAACTTGTTATAAGGGTGGGGAACTATGGAAACTTATGAAGTATATTGCTAATCACAGTTGTTCTATAAATGCTATTCAAACATCTCATAGACAAGCATCTTCATCATTGATTGGTCATTGTATGGTAAAAGAATTTAGCTCTTGTGACTGTTTGACTCTAAATGATATTATGATTCACATTTGTACTAAATTTGGGGTACTTGTTAGCTACTATAAAGCTTCAAGGATGAAAGAATATATTATGAAGTCATTGAATGGTGATGTAAAGGAATCTTATGCCTTGATCCCATAATTTTTTAGGAAGCTAAAAGAAATGAATCCTAGTTTATTTTTTCTCTTATCCTTTATATATCATCAATCAAGCTTTCAATGAGTATGTAATCAGTATTTGATAGACTTGTTTAATTGATATGTCTATCAGCGATAGGTCTTATAGTAAATGAGCATATCATTGGTCTATAACTGATATTTGGTCTATCAATGATATATCTATTGTAAAACAACATGTAATTATACTTTGATATATATATATTTTTAATTTTATTGTAGGTTCATTCACTGCGTATGAAATTGAATCTGAGGGACATTTTAAGTGTTGTTTTATGGTAGTTAGATCGTGTATTTAGGGGTGGAAATATTGTAGGTCAACATATCAATTAATGACACCTTTTTAAAATTTAAATATGGTGGAACTCTTTTGATGGCGTCAACAAGTGATGGCAACAATCAGATTTTTTCTCTTGCCTTTAGTATTGTAGACTTCGAGAATAATGCCTCATGAAGATGGGTTTTTAAGAATATAAAGAGAAGTTTAGAGGATTGAGAAGGTTTAGTTATTATATCTAATCGATATTTAAGTATTCCAAAATGTGTTCAAAACGTTTTTTTAACTGCTGAATATTGTGTTTGTTTGCAACACCTTTTGAGAAGTTTGAAGTTGACATTTAAAGACTCTTTTATTGATATTATGTTTTTTAGATGTGAAAAAGCATATACTGTTGCTGATTTTGAGCTAAATATAAGATGGATGGAGGCTATATATCCTAGCATATGAGACTAGCTGAATATAAGATGGATGGAGGCTATATATCCTAGCATATGAGACTATCTTAGTAATGTTGGTTTCGAAAAGTGGGCTCGTGCATATTGTAGAATGAGAAGATATCAGATGATGACTACAAACATTTCAGAATACTTAAATGTAGTTCTAAAAGAGCTTAGAGATATACATGTGGCATCATTATTCGATTCTATCGGACAACTACTTCAAAAATGGTTTTATGATAAAAGTAAAGCTGCATATTGTATGAAAACTATTTTGACTAGTTGGTCTGAGGGAAAATTACGAGCATAACATCAGATATCAAGAAGCTTCATGGTAAGAGTTACTTGTTTTCATAGATAGTATAGCGAAATCTATCAGTCATTGAGTTCTATCAGTAATAGACTTTTATCACTAATAGACTCAGATAGTTGGCTCTTAATTAATTTGTTGTCTATATGTCTTTTTTCTCAAGGTAATGCAATTAATGATGTTGAATTTCAAGTGATTGATGGAAGCAATCACTTTATGGTACATTTAGATTCCAAATCATGTACCTGTTGTGTTTGGGATCCTGATGAAATTTCATGTGCCCACACACTTGCTGTTCTTCGGAGACACAATATGGATACTTACTCTTTTGTTCCTAAGTATTTTTTGTCAAGTACCTTGATTTCATGTTATACTGGTTCTATTCGTCCAATTCGAAACCATGCTAATTGGAAGCCTACCGGGATTGACATGAGTATATTACCTCCAGTTGTTTGTCCAGTAGGCCGACCTCAAAAACAAAGAATATTATCAATTGGTGAGCAAAAAAGTCAGACAAAGTGCAGTCGTTATCGTCGTGTTGGTCATAACCGTAGAACACGTAAATTTCCATCATTTATACATTGATGTAGCATTTACTATCGATGTGATTTTTATAGATGTGAACGCGTATGTTTCCAACATTTTTACAATATTGTATGGTTTGCCATTTTTACCATTGGTACGATTGTTATATTGTTCATAAGAACATAACATTCTGCTTGAGAAATATAGAATTTTTTTTTTCTCTTTTTTTGTCAATAGTATATATATTCAATTTGCCTTTTATTCAATGTGAAATAATGCCATTGAAAGTACAAAATTTAGTCCTTGGAAATTTTTCTCAATAGAAAGTACAGAATTTCCCAACATATTTTTATAGAATAAAAACACAAAATCAAGTACATATGAAAGAAAGTAAGATCAATTTCAAGTAATGTTATTGTGCTTTCTATCACTGATATTGGTCTATCATTGACATTGATCTATCACTGACCACCCATTACATAATAACAAGAGTTTAGTCCTTAGAAATTTAAAATAGAAAGCACAAAAGGGACATAATTTACACTTATTCAACTAACGATCCAACAATTTTCTATATTTATATGACAAAATGAACTACATATGAAGTTAATGTCACTCTGAAGTCTCATGGATCATTTCTTTCACTGATATTACTATTGTATCCACAAAAACTAAGGTATAATATCCCACAATATTAAAGTACTGAAATATCCACAAAAACTAAGGTCTAATAGCCATAACATTAAATGAAGCCATAACTACATTATTACATCTGAGAAATTTTTAGGTCAAAACTAAGGGCAATGTCTTTGATTCTAGGAGAATATCTTGTTTGTTTTGGAGAAACTTTCTTCAGGTCTTTTGCATTCCAACATCTTCTTTGACAATTTAGGCTGTCTTTTCAGTCTAGCATTTGCTATTCATCATTGTACTTGCTTTTTGTTGAATAGCCTAAAATGTCAATACTTAATTATAAGTTTATAAATATATATTGAATCTATAAGTCATAAAGTAATGTAGGAAATGTGACAATTGTTATACCTTCAGTTTTTTTTTTCTTCTGTCATGCACTTTTTTTTTTTTTTTAATATTTTTTCATGTCCATTGTTTTCTTCCTCATTATTTTCAATCTTTTGTAAATATATTATATAAGTGTGCCAATGCACAGAGTTGTAGAAGCTGTCAATATACTTTTTTATGATATAGTCTATCATTGAAAAAAAAATTAAAATAACTAGATTTTTTTATTGTTGGACTCCAATAAAAAAAATGACAACATTCTATTAGTAATAGAAAACTATCATTGATAGACTTTAATGAGTAGCACATTTGAAGTCTATAAAAACACAATAGAAATAACTTACTATTTAACTAGATAGTTACATCTTTTCCCTCAACAATAGTGGTTTCTTCTATTTCCTTCTCTTTCGCACAATTTTCCTCAAGCTTATGTAGATATTAGTGTAGACTTTAATGAAAAGATGACAACATTTTACCAACAATAGAAACCTATCATTGATAGACTTAAATGAGAAGCACACTTGAAGTCTATAAAAAGACAATAGCAATAATCTACTATTTAACTAGATGGGTATTAGTATATCAATAGTGGTTTCTTCTATTTTCTTCTCTTTTTCACGATTTTCTTCAACCTTCTATAGATATTAGTATATCAATAAAAAAAATTAAAATGTTGTCAGTAAACTTTATGTACTTTATATAGTTTATCATTAGAAAAAAAAAGGGTAAAAGAACTAGAAGACTTTAATACTTTTACATCTTTCTCCTTGGCATAAGTAGTTGCATATTCAACCACTTTATCGATGTTAGAATCAACGTCGTCATCTATTATTTCTAGACTCAAAGATGGAGGGTGATTCTTTTCAAATGACTCTTGCGATTGTCTTTCATTTTGACATTTGTGTGCGACCTTCTACTTTACAATTTCCATGAGAGAATGTAACAAAGTGAGAATCTCCGTTTGTCCTTTTTTAAGATATTCAAAATCTTCTTTGTGTTTCCTTTTTAGACCTTCAATATCTTCTTGTAAAGAAGATATTCTTTCTCCAATCTTTTTATTTATTTTTTTTTTTTGTAACATATTCTTCTTCCTTCAATCTTTTCTTCTCCATCTCCATAAATTTTTTGAAGTACTCTGATGCTCTTTCTTCTTCTTATGCAACAATAGGAGCTAAAGAGAGCTGAAAACATAAGATTTAATTAGTACTGTATACAAAATAACTTATTTTTATGAGATTTGAAATATTGAGATAATCGTAGGTTGGACTTATCAGTGACATAGTTTATGTTGGGGTTAATGCCCTAAACTCTCGTAAGGTTCTGTAGTTTGTAAACACCTATATGAACAAACGCTTGTGATGTAATAATATGAGATATTTTCTTCACTGTTGTCTATGAAATATGAGATATTTTATTTGCATTTACCATAAACCAATAAACTAAGATCCCTGGTTGTGGTTGTAATTTAAGCATGTATGTGGAGACATACAAGTGGATCATGCCTTAAGTGATAACCTAAATGGTCCGTAGTATATGGATATAGGAGGAAAACCTTATCCTGGTGACATTACTGATACAACCCGCTTTGTAGATAGTTACAAGTGTTGTGACGTGCTACAGATGGTCTGATCTTAATCATTCATGTGGAGACATGCGAGCGGGGGTGTCCTATACAAAAGAGTTTGTATAAGACGAGACCATGAAGTGTTTAGTCTCGTTATATAACGTCGTCCATGACAAAGACTTTTATTTTACTAGGATGACCATAGGTAACATGACCTTAATCCTGAGTGAGTTGGGAACTCTTGTCTTTGAGAGCAGTCCTTTGATTTGCATGGGTGCGAGTGGCCAGATTACCGACACAAACCTACCACTTTGAGGATTCATCTGATTGAGGAGTTGGAAACTCAGCTACACAAGATGGAATTCACTCCTTCTCCAAATTAGGGGTAAGTAGATAGATTGCTCCCTTAAGGCTAATTCCAGGGATTAAACGAAGTGGCGCCACACACCTTCTCATGGCTTGAGAGGTGTCCACTCATAGTAGGACTATGATGTATTGTTTATTAGAGGAATCAATAGTACTTAAGGAGTTAGATGTAACTGCAGGGGCAAAATGATAAATTGGCCCAACTGTACTTACGAGCGAGCTGTGAAGGGTTATCGTACTGTTTACTGGTTATATCCGATGGACACAGAAATATATTTATAGTGAGAAGAGTACAACTATTGGTCTTTAGTGGAGTGCTCGACAGTTAACGGATGGTGGATCTTATGACTAAAGAGTTTATTCAGCTATTCACATACTATTGGAGCTTTAAGCTACAGATCCATAAGATTCCATTGGTAGCTCAATGGATTCAAGTTGAGAATCCGTTTTTGGGCCAGTTTGAAGTTTTCAATTTGACAAGAGAGAGTTTGATTATATATGATATAATTAAACTAGTTCAATTATATATGATATAATTGATATGATGTTTGAGATACATTGATTGGAGGATTTTGATATAAATATGATTTATATTGAATAAAGGAGAAAAGGACTATGGTTTAAATATTATATATGATGTGATATTAAAACTATAGGTTATAAATATAATATGATAAGTTTGTTATTATATTTATTTATAATTAAAACAATTATATGATAATTGTAGTTTCTCCTTTAACTGTGTGTGAAAGTGGGAGGTTATATTCAGTTTTCATAACTGAAGGATAAAATGAAAAATGTTTTTATTTTGTAAAGAATCGATTCATTAAAGAGTATTACTAATCGTTTAGCTGAAGAGAGACTATGCGATATCCTTCTAAGCGACAACCTAAACGATCATGTAAGCACTTTTATCTAAACGATCGTGTTAAGTTTTACTAAACGATCGCTTGCCTAGCGAGAGTTATTAAACGATCATGTAAATGATCAAGCCTATTTTTTTTCTAAACGATCGTGTACCTGTTGAGTTTTACTAAACAATCAAGCACACAAAGTCTATTCGATAGACAGTATACTCTCCCATTTTCTTGGTCGTATAGTTCGATCGTTTCTGCCTTCAACTCTCTACCAAATCCAACAGAGCTCACACCTCCTGGATTCTCACTCCGAGAATACCAAGGTTGTCGAGTGGTGGTGTCCAAAAGTGGTTTCTTGTTCGTGAAAATGTTTGTTCGTGACCACTAGACGATTGGGTAGGCGATCAGGGCGAGAGCAAGAGATTATTGTTCCAGTTTTCATGAGAACGAGAGATCTGTAGAAGAAAAGTTCTTCAATGGTATGTCTCTCATCCCTTTTGTTATTAGTTACTAAAGCATGGTGTAATTTGTTAGAAAATGCATAATTAGTTTGTATGTTTGTTAATGCTTGTAATTCTGCCACAATAAACTTAAATCGATTGTGCTTCCACTCATGGGTTCTCTTTGATGAGATTTCCTTCAGTTTAATGAGATCATATCAATGATATGGGCTTATCACCGATAGGTTTTGTTACTGATAGACCAATATCACTAATATGGTCTATCTATTGTGATATATGCTGTAATATTGGTCTATCATTGATAGACTATGTAGCTAATAGACTCCTTCCCTATAGTTATCTGAGTGTTACAATAGATATAATACTTCTATCACTAATATTCGTCTATCACTGATAGACCAGTATCATTAATAGACTTGTATTACAATTACTAATGGAAAATTTTGAAACTTACATTTCTATCTGAGAAGACGTTGTCATTAAGATCTTGCCAATCTGGTTGTTTTGTTGTTTCCCAATTCAAGATTGTTGGAAAGTCAATTCCTATTCTTTTTGGGAACCCCTCAGAAAGTTTAGGAAGTATTTCATATGTTCAATAAGCTACAAGTATGGGGAAGCCTTATAGATATGCAGTTGGTTTTGATTTAGTCTAAATAGATTTCTTAAAAAGCTCTACAGTAAGACTATAAGACACTCTTCCCCATGATAATTTCTAAACTTCTCCTCATCATTCAACATCTTAACATGCTTCCAATCCACACAATTATGAGGTTGTTTTGGAATCAACAAGGGATTTTTTGTTTTTTTTTTTTTAATTTTAATTTTTTAGAATAGGTAGAATCAACAAGTTTTCCAACAAATAAAGATTAGCAAGTTTTGCTATTTTTCCTTCATCATTACAGTGTCTAGAAAAATAGTTAAATGTACTCTTTAGATTTTCTCTAATGATACTAGTTTCATTTCTAAATCATTTTCTTCAATTTCATCTAAAACATTTTCAACGGGGTATTTATCACAATTTAATCTACTAATCAAAGAAAAATACCCCAACCTAAACTTTACAATGATATCTTCAATGTTGAAAAGAATATTGTTATCAGCAGAGTCACATTGTAACATCCCACACCTTTTTATTTATTTATTAATAACGTAATTCTTCCTTTTTCAGTAATTTTCCTTAGTTAAAGGACAGGTTTGGAATTTTGAATTTAAAAGTATAAGTGCAAGGATTTAAGTATTGTTGTGGAAATTATTCAAAATTATTCCATTTTTAAATTCAATTTGAAAAGTTATGACAAGAATTAATTATTTTTGGAAAAAGAAAAGGAATTAAATAGTATAAAGTCTGTCTCTTATACACATCTAGATGTGTATAAGAGACAGGTATAAAGTGGAATAAGGAAACGATTTAATTATAATTATACTACTGTCTCTTATACACATCTAGATGTGTATAAGAGACAGCTCCTGCACCACACCTCACAGCCATCCGACCACCGCCGAGCCCTCCTCACAACCCAGACTCGCTTCCTTTACCGAATCCGGCAGGCGCACCCTCCTCCCTTCGCCGCCCTTCGTGCCGATCTCGCCCAGTCGGTTTGAATCGCCTCCGCCGCTCCAGCCCTAGCCACCGCACTCTGTCGCTGTCTACCAGTAGTTTGAGCCGCTGTCGCCTCCAACCGGGTTCTCCACTGTCCATCGCCGCGTTCCCTATTTTCTGCTATGTGGGTCTTCGTCGGATGCTTAGTTTTTGGTAAGATCTATTTTGTGGTTGGGTTTCTTGAAAATTTTTAGATGCCCACTAAGTTGGATGAAAGGTTAAATTAGTCGCATTATTTTGATTTTAGATTTGAGCTTGGGAAACTACAGCAGCGACTGTCCAACGGATTCAAGATCGTTCGACAAGAGTTTTGGTAAGAGTTATAGTTCTTATTGTTGGCTTGTGGGCACACTTTGATTATTGAATTAAGTTAACTTAACCCTTGCATCTTTAAGGTTCCAAGTTTTCGTCCATTGGGAGTTAAAATCTGTTGGAAGAAGATTTTGGAGTGGTTATTAATCAAGTTCCTTGGGTAAGCTTTTGGGTATTGTGGTTTTGAATCTGAGATGTCGCAATTATTTTTGGACTGAAACTTAATGGTTGTATTCATATGGTAGGGTCGTTTCTCCAAGCCGCAGTCACCATTTGGTTCTCTGAGTTTATTTGGAGAATTGTGATTAAGGTAAGTAATCTTACCACTGGAACTGCCCATGGTCCAGGCTTTATTTGTATGCTAGCGTGTTGAGTGTATGTTATGGTAAATATTAGCATGTTGATTGATAGTATGACCTGAATCAAGTATGTTTTGGCACGAGTTCTATTTTATTTAAAGATACACCTAGGCACTTGATCGTTAGTATGTGATGGTATGTGTTTTCATATGTTGATATTTGATTTGCTGATATTGAGGCATACTTATATGTTGTGGAATTATGATATTAAGGTATACATGGATGTTGTAGAATAGGTTGCTGAGGATTATGTGTATGTGGTAGAGCCATGGTATCAAGGATTGCCTGTATGTCATAGATTCGTATGGTATTGAATTTTTGAACGTTGAGACTGTGTCAATATTCTCACTGATTAGTTAGATGCTCACCAATTTTGTGTTTCTTTCGGGATTCACAAGTTTTGTGTTTCCTTCGGGATTCACCAGTTTTGTGGGCATACTTAACTATAGTAGGATAGAACTCAGTCTCTTACCTGTTTCATGTGTTTATGTGCATAGGTGGGTATCTAGAGGACATAGATGCCTAGCCTGACCCCAGTGGTGGGGTTACTTACTGAGTATTTCATACTCATTCTTTCTTATGTTGATGTTTCAGGTAAGGGTAGAGATGCACCGGTGATGGCACAGTGAAATTCGTGATCGTGTCACCGAGACTAGTTTTTACGCTTCCGCATCATGAAATTTAGAGTCCTTATTCTTCCCTTAATGTTTAGTTTTACTGTTTGAAACTCATTATTACAGATTATTTCTTTTATATATACTTTTAATAGTCTTTACAAATTATGGTTACCCTAATATTGTTTTAACAATTGCATTTAATAAATGTCTTTTGAACTTCTCTTGTTTATTTAGCATTTATTTCAATATAACTGAGCGTCGTTTTAAATTCTATGTATGCATTTATTTTAGTAACGGCCTAACCTAAGTCCTAGAGGGTCGGGTCGTTACACACATTGTCTTCTAATCAAATGTGTTAGAAGTTGTAAAGGTACTTTGAACATTTTTAAACCTAACAAATGCCCAAATAGTCCTTCCTTAAACAAAGATAGACATATCGAATCTAAGTCCTTAATGATACGGTCTATCCTTTCAACTTAACATAAACTGTGACTTTCAAAGTGGAATTCCAACTTTCTTTAGGATTTTTTTGCCTACTTAAACGAAAAAGAAAATATATGTTATAAATATTCTAAAGTACATTAGAAATATATATATACTAAATATACGTGTCTTTTTTCATCTTTTTTTTTGCTTCATGGTTCCTCAAGTTCTAAGGTTCATTTTGCCCTTTTTTTTTTCGTTCGCTTTCCATAATTGTTTTTCAATTATCAATCTATTATAATAGTAATAACCACTTCAGTCAACAAACTAAACACTTCAAGTTTATCAATGATAGAGTTGATAACTGATAGACTTGAAGTAGTGAAGTCTATCAGTGTTGAACTTAACACTGATACATTTCTGTCATTGATAGACTTGAAGTGGTGAAGTCTATCAGTGATAACCTTATCATTGATAGACTTCATGATAGGTCTTAAAAGAGCTATGTTTTCTATGATAATTCCCTCAATTTTACTTTCATTCTTTACTTTAATGTGTCAATTTTATACCCGGGAGCAATTAGGAGTCATTACAAGAAGTTTGGATTAAAAAGGATAAAAAAGAACCAAGAAATTAACAAAATTGAAGAGAATCAAAATATTTACCAAAAACAAGTCAATAAGGTAGAATATGAGTCAGTGCCTTCCATTGGATAGTCCCGGGTTTATACTGGATAGTTGTGCCTTCCATTGTTTGTTGCATTGAGATCAACATATTTGAAGAATTTTCCTGATCGATTGACGAAGAAGATATTTATTCCCCGTTGTACCAAATACAAGTCAGTAAAGTAGAATATGAGTCACAACTTCATATTGAGGAGTCTCAGGTAATACAGTTTGAGGTTGGAAAACCTCGTTCTCTTCTTCCCTTTGGCATCTCTTATATTTTTTACTATTGCTTATGTTATCCTAACAAGTTAGAGTCCTTAACTAAGTTTTTTTCTTTCTTTCGACTTTTTTAGGTCACTTGAGTCTTTCAATTCTTTCTTTTTCTCTTTTTTGCCAAAAATTAGAAAAATAAAATTCGACTTGTCTGGTTCTCATCAAAAGATGAGTACTCTTATAACCCTTCCAGGCTATATAGATTCATCTAAGAGAGGAACAGAGAAGATGGCTATTTTCATGATTAATCAACACAATTGAATTCTCGAACTTAATGCATATGTTTTGTATTCTATTTGGACGCTATCGAACCCAATAGGATTAAAAGCATATAGGTTGATTAGAGTTAGGTCTTCCAATTTTAATCAATGTTTAGAACACTTTCTTGATTAGATTTTTGCTAGTTATCCGCCATTGTAGAGGTTAGCTTAGTAAAGTCAAGTGACGTTGTTTGCATAATTTGTTTGCATAATATATTTGTAGGAATCAATGATAGAAATTACAAAGAATGTATAGCTTGAACTAGAAACGAGATTGACCAATTCTTATTTACATTTATTTTTTATCTTTTAATTTCATATGTTTTTCATTTTATCAAAATGCCCGTTTTTATCGCTTTTATAGTTGAATTTAGCTTAAGAAAAGATTAGACATAAGCCTTCCCTATGGATCAACCTCGTACTTGCTGCTTATGCTACTTGTTAGTATAAGATATAGGTATTGGTGATTTATAAATATTTTTCATTTCAGTTTGGAGTCCAATTAACGACATCAATTTCGAGCACGAACACTTCACCACTTCAAGTCTATCAGTGATAGAAACTTATCACAGATAAACCCTAATCAACAACATATTTGAAGTCTAAAAGTAGGCTAGCAATAGTCTATCAACTAATCAACAAATAAACAGAAATGAAACTGCAATTTTTCTTCATTTTCATGAAAAATAAATCCAACATGCTCCAAGTCCATCAGTGATAAAAATCTATCAATAGCAGAGTCTAATCAACAATAACAACAACAACAATAATAAATAGCAGAAACTGTACATTTACTTACATTACATGAAAATACATTCAACATCCATTATGTATATCAGTGATAGAACTTATCACTCAAGACTCCAATCAACAACACCAAAGAAAAAAAAAATAGTGAAACTTTGCATTTACTTACTCAAGAAAAACAAAAAACAAATTCAACATTCTTCAAGTTTATTGGTGATAGAAATGTATCAATGATAGACCCCAAACAAAAACACATTTGAAGTTTAAAGTACACAAACAATAATCAATCAACTAAACAATAAAAAAGAAAAAAAAAAGGTCATGGAACTAAGCTTTTTCTTACCTTTGAATGTGATTCCGCGGTCGATTTCAGGGTTGATTCTACCCTTCTATATTTGATTGATGAATGAAAACTAAAATGGATGCAATGGAAGAAGATTGTCGTCGACGACTGTAGGGTTTTTCCGAATTGCAGATTTTAGGGTTTTGAAGAAGATCGTTGGGTTAGGGTTTTTTCGAACAAAAAAAAAAAAAAGGAAGAAACTAAATGATGGATGGATGGTAACTTACTATGCAGATCGAAGAAGACCCCAATCTATGCAGATCAAATATCGAAGAGGGATCCCAATCGTCAATCGTTTTGGATTGGCTGGAAGAGGGATCCCAATCGTCAATCGTTTTGGATGGGCTGTAAGAGAGTTAGAAGAAGATCGTGGAAGAAGGATATTGTGGGTCGTGGGCTTATTACATTTCCATGGGCTTTTTAGTCTTTTGGTATGGGCTATACTCTATGAAGCACAAACACAGATACGGTTACACAATACGGATATGATCAGATACAACGATTCGTCAATTTCTAAAAAACTAAGATACAGATATGTCTAAGGATGCATCCTTTTTATATATTTTTTAATATATATATTTTTAAAAAAACAAGTATACTGATACGTTGAAGATACATTTTTTTTTTCTGTAAAAAATCTAGGATATAGATAAATTTAGCATACAAGTTAATAACAATAGCACAAAATAGAATACAAATACTGAAATATAATACAAAAAAAGAAACATCTAAGATGTTAAAGTACAATAGTTAATAAAATGCAATAGAAAAGTGACTCATATTGCAAAGAAGAAGAAGAAGAAGATTAGAGCGAGAAGTATGAAAATAAATGAAGAACTTCTATTGAATTGTTAAAGATATCCAAATGGTTTATATTTTAGTGGACTTTGTGGGGACTCAAATGTGAAGATGGAGATTAGATGATTCTAGTATAGGGTTTGGTCCGTTATTTATTTATTTTTCCTTTTAGTTTTGGACTCGAGTAGTGAGCTTTTAGTTTTGGACTCGAGTAGTGAGTTTTTTAAATAGGTAGCCTAATTTTAGACTGGGAAAGATTAGATGAGTTATTTGTCTTTTTTCTTTAAAAAAAATACACGTAGAAATAGATACGTCAAATATGTATCTAGAAAGTATCTAAAAGTATCGGTATCTGATTCATGTCTGATACGGATTCTTTGTCTCATATGAAGTATTTGTGCTTCATAGGTTGTACTCAAATTTGGCCACATTTGAATTTGTATATTTTTTTTTTGTTAATGCTATATTTACAATTAGTTTGGCCCAAAAGTTTATGTTTACTAGCAACTCGTTTAATAACTTAATGTAATAAATAAATTAACAAACAAAAATTAATTATTATTCATTTTATACTATATAATTTCATAAAAAAGTATCCTAGACATCCTATTCTCATTCCCATACATAAGCAAACACAGTATCTTTGATTCCCAGACATCTTATTTTTAGATATCTTATTCTCAGACATCCTTTATTCCCAGATATCTACAAAATCTTAATCCAAACCGTTCCTATTTTTCTAATTTATTGTCCAAATTCATAAGAATTTGACAAAAAAAAAAAAAAAAAAATTCTTGTTTCTTTGACAATTTCTCCCTATTTTTTTTCACAAATTTACTATGTACCTATTTTGTATATAAGTTTATCATTAATAAAACTTAAACATATTGTTCACAAATGTTGATAATAAGCTGAAGGATGAGGAAAAATAAGTTCAAGATTAAAATGGACTTGGGTTCAAATAAGTTAGAATCCAATTTAGTTATTGGACTAATTATGTTACATTTGGCATTGCATTAATTGTGTCAAAAAAGTCATTTGAAAAAAATCTTAACCGTTTATTGCATTTGGTAAAACAAATTTAAATTGGTAAAATCACTTTTTTAAGCCGTTAATTTCATGTTGACTTTAAAAATAGTATCCTTCTAGATTTTAGATTCTCATAAACTTAAGTAGAATTTTTAATTAATATTTATTTTATATTTATACTTTAAAACGAAGATTTATTTTATGTATTTATCTATTTCTCACCTAATCAAATCTATTTTCTATTTTTCATGAGTTAAATACATAGTTTTTTTTTTTTTTTTTTTTTTAAAAAAAAGTATACCATATTCATTTTTTAAATAAAATATTTTCCTTAATATTTAACAATTAATCTATAACAAACAAAATTACCATACTAAATAATTTAAGAAAAGCAAGTCTATTTTAATTATTATATCTAAAATAAGATATTTTTGTATTTATTTACATTATAATCTACTTTTTCAAGTTTAAGCTGAAACTTACCAAATACTATTTTACTTTTTTTCTTAGTTGATTTTTCTAAAAGTACAACCGTCAATCATTATTTTAAAAGCTAAAGCAGTTCCAAATGGAGCCATAATCCTAACCTCTTTAAGAATTAGGAAAAAAATTCATGTCCCAATCATAAGAGGATTAAGATAAGCCATAGATCAATTCTTTTGTAAATATAACATTATAGCTTTATATGAGGTAATGTGAATCTTATCTTCAAACTTTGTAACTTCCATATTATTCTTTCACTCTCTCATTTGGAGTGTGTCTCACTTCACAGGTGTGCAAATTTTTCCTTTTGCAGGCTATGTTGTTCTCCTCTTCAAACAAATTTATAGGTTGTATTACGTGAAGGTAGGTGTTTCCCCAATTTAGATTTTTGTATAAAAAATAACAATGCAATTTATAATTTGAAAATTTTTAAATGATATCTGCTAATATACTCAAACATTAGAAATTATAAAAGATACTTAAAAATGTCAAAATTACATAAAGAATGGAATTAAAAATTTTAGAAAGTTGACGAACCAAATTGAAAAACACTCGAATGTAGACTGAACAACAAATCTATACACAGATTAAATGCAAGATATGCTAAACATAATATGGTGGGAATCCAAGTGCTAGTCTCTTTAATGGAAAGATGGCGACTAGTAAGCCATATTCCATTTAATTTTATGAATATAATTCTAATCATTGCCCAAAAAGTACCACATTCACTAATTATTCTCCCTCCTTAATTATATAGTTAATCAAATTGAAATCATAACAATTACGAATATTATTGGATATTTCAATGTAAAATAGTATGTAATTTGTAATATGAAAAGAAAAATTGCTGACGTTAAACAAAAAGTAACTTTTTACAAGATAAAATAAAATGTGATCATAAGTGTTTGTAATTGCTAAAATAAAAAGTAGAAATCAATCAAAATCGGTTCTTGTGGTGTGGGATGAATCCAATTGCGTATCAAAATAAAAAAAACAAACTTCAATAATAATTGTTTCATAAAAGAATAGCAATAAAATTAAAATTAAAAAAACAAAGCTCCTTACAAGACTACATATCAATCAATCATGCATGGACTCATTTTTAGATTTTTCATTAGGAAAGCCCCTAACAGTGAAAAGCTCTTCATCTTTTCTTATTCACTCTTTTTCCTTTTTGCATTACAGATTAAATTTCATAGATTGTAAGCAACCATATCTCAAACAATAGGATAATTATAAATGCATAGCTTAATTAGAAAAACATAATTAATGCTTTCTTGTTCAACAAACACTTATATTTCATGTTCAATTTCAAGAACTTTCTTTTGCAATAAATAAAAGAAAAACAATTTTTTGATTAAGATATCATACTATTAAATACATACGTACGATTTACGAAAAAGACGTTGAAATATATGCATTATTTTGTCGTAGAGATTTCTCGAACTCTCTTTATATTTCTCGTCGCGTAAACAACGGACATGATCAATATCGAAAAAAACGAAAACGACAATTTTCGAACTCACCCTTACCTCATATTATATTCTTCCAATTTCTATTAATTGATTGAAGAGACGACCTATATTACAAAGACAGAGACTCAATCATTGAAGTCCAACTTTAGGGTCGTATAGAAACAAATTATTACATAAAAACAAAACCCAAGAACTATAAGAAATGTGTTTTCATTTTGACAAATTACAAGGAGAGTATAATTGAATATAGGTTAAAATTTAAAGGTATTCCAGCTTTTGGGAAAAAGTTATGGGAAGTCAAACAGAAGTTAATGAATTAATATTTGAGGTTCTTCTCTTTTTTTTTTTCTTCTTTAAATTATTAACAGTTCTTTTTTTTATTTTTTTATTTTTTATTATTTTTTTTTGGGTTTGAGGATTGACATTGGCCATATGATGGAAAAGTGTTAATACTTAGCAAAATGGCAAACTTTAATGACCTAAGAAAAAGTGAAGAAGATAACAACTTTGAAAAGCAAAGCAAAGGCAAAGGCAAAGCAAATAGTGTATTCGTGTCTATCATGTAAACTTACCAACTCATTTCTCAATAATTGCCTTACCTTAGCTTCTTCCCATCCCTTACATTTTCATTTAATTTTTTTTTATTGCACAACAAATCCCAATACAAAATATCTTCACCACCATTTGCTTTATTATTTTAATTAATTAAGTTAAATTATGAGTTTTAATTTAGTTATTTTTAGATAAGATGTATGAGAGAATCATACCGAAAGAGAGGTTATATGAAAGTATGCTAATTTAGCGTAATAGAAGAAGGGTTAAAAGTTTCAAATAAAATAGATTTATTAGACTAGAAAACCACAAGAGGAACACTTTTGTCCCAAGTTTGTAGTCGTGGCTCCTATTTTTGAAGATACAATTATTTTTTTTCAAGCCAAATGATTCATGGGATGACAATGACGAAGTTAAAACTCAAATTTTTTCTTTGATTTTTACAATTAACCAAACAGTTTTTTCATAAAATAAGTCAATACTAGTAGGAAGAAATGTCTCTTGCATTGGAAGAGGAAATTTCATTGGTGTCTGACAAAATTACAGTGTAGGAAAATAATTTTTGAATCTTTCATATATATAAAGGGCAACAATTGGGATTTAGACAAAAATTAGGGAGCTAAACTTTTTTGAAGTTGCTAATCATTTATGTTTAGGTTTCAATGGAAAATGAATCCAATGAAAAATTGGGTAATCTTTTCACGCATCAAAGATCTAAAACTTCCTATAAACTTTCAATCTTTTGTTGTATATAACTTGTTTTAGACTTTTTGAAATATGATATTAAATTTGTTTAGTGATTTATATTAAACACTCTAGAGGAATGCATTAGACATACACTAAAACAAATAAAAGATTAATTAGATATAATATGGAAATTTGAGAGAGAGTTCACTATTAGACACTTATTATTAAAAACTAATAAGCACACCAAATAATGGTTAATTTGATGAACATATATATTAAGAATTCCACTAATCATGGAAGATATCCCATATATATTAAGCCTATCTTATCATTAGCCAAAGAAGGGGAAAAAAATGAAATAAAATAAACAACTACTCGACAAATCTTATCCTCTGGGTTTCTATAAATTTTTAAATTTATTTATTTTTTCCCCCACCTCACCCTATCCCCAAAATCCAAACCCCCACCAAAAACCCCACTTCATTTTTATTTTTATTTTTTGTCACTTTTGCATTATTATTGTTATTTCCTTACCAGTCACCAGTACCATTTTCCAATTATATGGAGTTAATTTTTTAGAGATATTTATATGTTTTTCATAGACAAATATTATAACAAAAACTTTAGTGGAAAATAAATATTTAATTTTCTTGTTTTTGGATGAATATGGTGCCACTTGGACGTAAAGTATTGGGTCCCCTTCTTCACGCTGGAAGGTCAAAAGCTAGGCCTAGATAGAACGCAATAACAAAATTAAATTATAATATAAAGAAACAAATAATAAAATCATTTTCAAATCAACAGTGCTAATTAGAGCTTAAATATAATTAATGTTAATTATATTACAGATGTCCTAGGTTAACATGTAAAAACAAAGTGCAAAACGTTTTAAAGATGATCAATTACCTGCTTCGATTTGATTTGTTAGTAAACGAAAATATCTAGTAATTCAATCGCTTTTAGTTATTAAATTCTCATTCCATAGTTCATTAAATTAGGCCACCACCGTACACGCTTACGCTATTTATGTAATCATGGCGATCATTCATTAAATTCCATTATTAATAATGTTTCGAATTTAAATTTTAATTAAATTTGAATTATGCATGGGTTTATTTGAGAAGGATGTAATTGTTAAGGATTCAAACTTTCTATTACAATACTAATCAGATTAGGGTTTATAATTGGGGAAGGTATATTATAAAAGAAGAAGAATAATAATTTTAGGTGCAGTTAATTAAATATAATAATTCATTTACTCAATGATTCCTTAATTTTTTAGATAATTATTGATTTTGTCTCAATCTTTTTTTTTTAAAAAAATTAATGTTATTTTTAGTGTATTAAAATTGTTAATTATTAACTTTAATGCAAACATTGTTACAATTTGCTAACGAAAAATTGACATATCATTAGCTATGTTCATCTAACCAATTTGGACATGATGACACTTGATGCTGCTTGACAAGTGAAATAATCTAACTCATCCATTAGCAAAATTTGAAGAATTCATTAAAAAAAAAATTATACAAAGAAGGTGGTAAGTACATGTATTAAAAAAATGTTCATAAAATAACAATTTAATATTGCATATGTTTTTTTCTTAGCAGATTTTAACACTTTTCTTTATAGAAAAACCGAATCGAAAGTTTTTAGAACTTTAGCGGTAATCTTTTTTCTTATAAAGAAGTAGCGATGAAATATTGAGAATTATCTAAAATACTAAAAGGCTTTCTTCGTTAATTAACGGGCAAAATAGAGCAATATTGAATGTATTCGGAGGTGTTGCGCCCATTTTTTTTTCTGTCAACTCCTCATAAATACAATTGTAAATAATAATAAAAAAATATATATTAAGAAAAAGTATGGAAAATTGGAAAAATGACCTATTGGAAGTTTGGTATTATATTTTTTTACCCCTTTTTGAAAAACAAGTTTTCTTGACCCCTTGATGATGAAAATTATGTAAGCATGGTAAATATTAGTTGTACAATTACTCTTATGCTCCTTATTAAATTTAAACTACCACCCAACTACCAAATTAATTCACATTCTCCACATAAATTTATTCACAAAAAATTAATTTCCAAAACTTATTAACAAAAATTATTCACACAGAAAATTCTAATTTTTTTTTAAAAGTATTGTAATTAAAGTGTGGGGATGGGGGAATCGAATCTTGAGGTTGATAGTATAAACATTATGCCAGTTGAGCTACGCTCTACAAAAAAAAAAAAAAAAAAATCCAATTACTCTTATGGTTCTTATTAAATTCCCACTCCCAATTTTAACAACCAACCTACCAAATTAATTCACAAAAAATTATCCACCTAAATTTATTCACATAAAAATAATTTATCTAAAAACAATTAATAAAAAAATATTCATACAAAAAATTCTCCACCACCAAATTTGATTTGTTTACAACCCCACAAAAAGTTCTCTTCACCAAATTATTCCAGAACGAAATACGTCAAGTCCAAAACTTGTATTTCACGAAGTTGTAATTTTGTACATTCCGTAAGATGGTATGTATTTCATTATTTTGTATGTATTCAATGGTTCGAAGTAAACGACTTTTTTGGAGTTTGATTTATTCTTGCTTTGTTGATTGTTTCTTTTCTTTTTATAATGTTTTGCATTTGATATTTATGAATAAAAAAATGAAAAAAAGAAAGATTTTTTTTAAGATACCCAGTCAGGCTTCACCGGATATTCACTAGGAAGCAAATGAGTTGAAATTACCCGTTTGGGCTTCATCGGGTACAAAATAATTGTTGAAATAAGTTTGATTCCTGGTCGGGCTTCACCCAGTCGTCACCGGGTAGAAAGTAAATGAATTGACATTACCCGGTCGAGCTTCATCGGATACAAAATAATTGTTGGAATAAGTTTGATCCCCGGTCTGGCTTTACCAGGTCTTCACCGGATATGAAATTAATTGATTGACCTAGTCTTCCTGCATATGGGATAGGAACCGGGCTGGGATTGGTTCGGGGCCCAGTAAAGTTAACCCTGGCCCCGCCCCCCTTCCCGATCAAACCTCTTCCCGCTCCATCTCTCTCTCCAACTAGCTGGTCCCGCTCCATCTCGCTCGACCCGTCCCCTCTTCCTGGTCAAGCCTTCCCAACCCTTTTCTGGTGCCACTCGGTCACAATTTCCCTCGCTCGATCACAATTTCTCCCCGCTCGGTCACTTGCCCGATGAATATCCAAAGAAGCCCAGTCGAGCTTCATCGAATTGGAGATGCTCCAAGTTCGAAAATCAAAGTTTAAAGTAAAAAATATGGTTTATAATGTACAAATCAACTCATATACTTTCTATAGGCCCCAAAATCATTCTAAAATGCAACATGTTTTAACAAATAAATCAAAGTAATTATGGAACCCCACGAAAACCCATAAAATCAGGATGCCAAAAAATCCAAAACCAAAACCCTCATAAAATGTGCGTAAATATTTACTTGATGAAGATGAATTGATGAACTGAAGATGATGAACCAAACTATTGAAGAAAAACTGAAAGAATGTGAGGAGTTGTGAGGAGTTTTGAAAGGAATTTCAAGGGTTGCAAGAAAACGGCCATTGACAGAGAGATTAGGGTTTTGAATATTTTTCCTAAAAAAAAAGGTATAATGGTCATTTCCTACCTATAAAGAGTAAAAAATACAGTCTTTTTAAAAAGGGTCTTTTTTTTTTTCAAAATAAAACCTCCAATAGGCCATTTTCCCCAATTGTCCAAAAAGTATATTTTTTTGGCCTTTAGGTTTTGGATTTACTTTCCATTTGATCCCTAGATTTTAAGATGTTGAACATTTACTCCATAATTTTTTTTTTAATTTGGTTTCAATTTTGTCCCTAGATTTCAAAATGTTACAAATTTACCCTTGAAATTTGCGTTTTATTTCAATTTGATCCATAAATTTCAACATTTACTCTCTTAACCTCGATTTTTACTAAGTACTCGTTTTTTTTCTTTAATGGTAATGTTGGTTAATTAATTTAAAATAATCAAAATAATTACAATTAATTTAAGATAATCAAAATAATTATAATTAATTTAAGTATCACTACTTTTCATCGCTATTAAAATTAAATTTAAAATTTCACTTTATAATTATTTTAAATTAATTAATAGACATTGACGTCAATAGCTAAAAGTAAATAATTAATAAAAAAATTGAGGTTAAAAGTTTAAATCTTAAAATCTAGAGACTACTAAATTGGAATAAAGCTCAAATCTCAAAGGTAAAATTGCAATATTTTAAAATCTATTAACTAAATTCAAAACTTAAAAACTAAATGTATAACCTTTTAAAAATTTAAAAACAAAATTCAGAGAATAAAAAAAAAAATTTAAAATATTAAAAAATTGATTTATCATGTGATAAATTATGATTGAGATGCAGGCAGAGGAATATAGGGAAAATGAAAGAGAAATGGCAGAAAATAAGAAAAAAAAAAAAAAAAA
>NC_052356.1:43868995-43919922 GCF_009727055.1 Benincasa hispida | reverse complement strand
AAAAAAAAAAAAAAAAAAAGGAAATGGAAAAGGGGGACAGTCACGTGAAGAGCATGCGGGCAGAGGAGGCTGAGTTGTGTTGGCTATGTAACGTATGTAATTCTCCTGAATTCATATGATTCATACGTGGCATTCATTTTTGGCTTAATATATATAACTTTCTTTTTATAAGAAATAATAATAATAATTCACGTAGAAGAAGCTTCAATGATCTCATATTAATTATTGGGATTCAATTTTGTATTTGATTTGATGGGAAACAGTAAGAATCAGTGAGGCTTATAAATATGGAGCTTCTGACATTTGTTATTACAACAAAAAGAAAATAAAAATAATAATAAGGTTTTGATTTAAAGAGAAATCCTTTATTCGGTCCCCTCTCAGAAACCTCTCTCTTTCATTCCAATCATTCAACCTCTCCAAAGAAAGTGATGGCTTTATTCGATACTCATCACCCTGGAGTTTTTGCATTTGGTCTTCTTGGTACCACTTTTTTTTCATTCTTTTATTTATATTCTTCTTCTTTTTAATAAATATTATTCCCTAATTACTCTCGTGGGTTGATTTTTTATTTTTTATTTTAATTTTTAGGTAACGTTATCTCCTTCATCGTGTTCTTGGCTCCTGTGTAAGTATATATGATTTAATTCATTCATTTATTGATCTAATTAAATTAATTTTGATGTGTTATTGCTTTTTGGGGAATGGCAGGCCAACGTTTATGAGAATCTGTAAGAAGAAATCAACAGAAGGGTTTCAATCAGTTCCATATGTGGTAGCACTTTTTAGTGCAATGTTGTGGTTATATTATGCTTCATTCAACCCTAATGAAACCCTTCTCATTACCATCAATTCCGTTGGCTGTCTCATTGAGACTCTTTACATTGCCATCTTCATTGTTTTTGCTCCCAAACAAATTCGGGTACTTAATTAAACCATTCATTATCTCTAATTTCATTTTAATTAATTGTGTAGGGTATTATTTAATTAATATATATGGACAGATTTCAACGTTGAGATTTGTTCTTCTATTGAACTTTGGAGGGTTTTGCGTAATTCTACTTGTTACTCACTTCTTAGTGCATGGCTCTGACCGAGTCAAGGTTATTGGATGGATTTGTGTGGCCTTTTCTGTCTCTGTCTTCGCAGCTCCACTTACCATCATGGTTAGTATCAATGAATTTCATTACTCTTTTTCATTCTTTTTTATTATATTCTCTCTTTTCTAAGAACTTTACGTTAACTATTGTTTTGTTATTTTTTTGCTTTTGCTTTATAAAAGAGATTGGTGATTCGCACTAAGAGCGTGGAGTTCATGCCCTTTTCACTATCGTTTTTCCTCACACTCAGCGCAATTACTTGGCTTCTTTACGGCGTATTTCTCAAAGACATCTATGTTGCGGTATTACTTCAATTCCCTCTCTCAAATAATAAATCATACCTAACATTTTAAAAAAATATATATGAATTTATTACACACAAAATTCTCTAATAGAAATCTAAATCAAATGTTTATTTTATTAATAATCTATGATGATTGAAATCGACATGATTTTAATTATTGGTCAGCTTCCAAATGTATTGGGATTTATATTTGGGGTAGCACAAATGATCCTATATTTGATATACAAGAAGTATGAGATAGCCATAGCAAAGGAAATGAAGCTACCAGAACAAACAACAATGGATATTGTAATGATTAGCACCACAGCCACAAACTCTGACAAAGAAAAACAAGATCCTTCTCTTCAATCAGATTCTGCTGGAGCCATTGAGGTAATTATAACAACCAACGGATCAATCGAACTCGACGACAACAGCAACAACAACTTGGAGTTGGACCACAAACATAAACACACAAGTTTGGAAGTCAAAGACCACCAAATTACAGACCTTAATCATGTTTAACTATGTTCTCTTCTAACAACCCTTGTATGCTTCTTTCTTTTTCAATCTCTCTGTTTTGTTCAAGTTTGTAATTTGTAATGCTTTAATTTTGGTCTTTGGTTTATGTACTTGCCCAACTTTTCTCTAAGCTACCATGTAAATAATGTTATAATAGCTAGAGATTAGTGATGATTATGGTACGTGCATAATTAAAGTGGCCCTTTTGCTCTCATGTAACTAATAATTATTTTAATCAATCGTGTTTTGATGGAAAAAAGTACCAAGGACTTTGGTGCTAGATGTTGTAGCTTTTCTTAATTTATTTAGTTATGCGTACTCATTACACTTTTATAGTAAAATTTATCAATAAAGTCGATTATTGAGTTTAATTTCCTTACGATTTACTTTTATTAGAAAATAATTGAATACCTTGTTATGAATTAATGAATTTTTTATCACGAAAAATTCCATAAACGTAGGAAATAAATATTCTATTGTTTAAACAAGCTAACAATTTTATAATGTATATTATATTAGTGATATTTTGTTATATATTTTTTATGTTTTTATGTTTTTTATTTTACGATATAATGAAAATGTTAAATATTTATCTTTCATGTCAATATTGAATCTAGAAAAATGTAAAAAATATCAATAGAAAGATCAACTTTTAAATGAAAATTTAATACCTTAATTATCTAATTTTAATTAAATCGGGTTGAAATGAAAATTTAATACCTTAGCTATCTAATTTTAATTAAATCGGGTTGGATAGCATTATGATCTTATGGTTTGTGTGGTAGAGAAGATTAATGATAAGAAAAAGTGGAAAAGTTTAGATGATTTTGAAATTTTAGAACCTGAGGTATATATATATATATTCATCATTTTGGAGATACAATCTTGAACTTAAAAAAGAATGTATACCTCAATTATCGTTATGCTAAACATACTTTTATACGACTAATTTTTGAATAATTAACTAATTAATTAATTAATACACACCATATGTTCCTATCTAAATCCGCCGTCAAAATAATTCAAAAGCTTGCCTACCATCCACTTTTTTATTGCTTTTGTATAAATATTAGAGTGAAGAAACAAAATTTAGGCTGCCTAAATTATTGGTAAACATACATAAAAGTTCACACTTTTGTGAAGTGCGCCAAGCAACTCATTTTCATATTAGAGTTAAGGGGAAAAATAAAAAATAAAAAGCCACAACATCTTATATAACACGCTTGTTGTAGGCTAAATTAATTTGGTGTCTGGTTTTGATTATACCTGATTCACTCATTTTTTTAAAAGGTTTCACTTTTACTTTTAACTTTTGGAGTAAAGAATTAGTAGATGGAGAAAAAAAATAAATAAATTGAGCATACAATAGAGGGACTTGTGTTAGAGAGAATAAATAAGTTATATAGTGAAAAAAAAAAGTGAAAATTTAGAGAAAAATTCATTAAAAAGAAGTAAATGGGAGAGAGAGCAGAGGGAAAACGAGAAGCGAAAATAGGGTGTCAACACAAATATTAAAAATTGTTGTGAAATTGAGAGACAAAACAGATATAGAGAAAATATAATATAATTATATATAAATATAATAATAAATATAATGAATATAATATAATATAATAATAAAATGAAATTACTATTTATGAAAATTTGATAATATGAAAATTTAGTGGAATTTTGACATGGATTTCTGACCTATGTGTGATTTTATGATCCACCAAATGCCACTATTTATAACAAAAAGTGACAAGTAGAATGTGGTCTTAAATGGACACCACATGAATAACTATGAGACACATGGATAACATGAAAATTGACACATGACTTTCAAGACACTAAACAATGGTCATCTATTTATTTTTATAATATTTATAATAAAAACCAAGAACTTCTGTTTATAAAGTTGTGTTTATCCTTTATATAAATTTCTTACCATTCTGAAAATCCATTTTTCAAAAATTTATAAAATAAAAACTACATAGATGATTGTTGTCCCTAATAATTTAATTCAATACGAGATTATTTGTATAATACGAGATTTTTTTTTCGTCGATTGGTAATTATGAGATAGAATCTCATGTTATCTAATATGTGAAAGAAGGATTATTTGTCACACAGTGCATATTTATTACAATCGATGTTACAATTATTACAAGGATAATTAGTAAACACAGGTAAAAACTTTAAAAGAGAGAACATGAGGTCGTAATCCAATTTGGTGCAATATCATCTAGTTTGGGGTAGTGTGCCCAGGAAAAATAATTTCGCTAATATAAAGTCAAGCGATTACAGTATTGTACTTATCTATAAATAAATAGCAAATACGACATATAAGAATAGTCCAACTTGATGAATAATCACTTAGGCCTCCCTCATGTATGAGACTCCCTCTCACCAATAACTTTTATCTTTCCTCCTTCAAATGAATAACACTCCACTTGATGATTTAGGCTCCCTTAAATTTGAGAATCCCTTCTTAAACAACGAATAAAGCTTCAAGACAATCTAGAGAAAACGCCTTAAGATGAACAAAACTTCTTGCTTCACAATCTTTCAGATTGTCAGACGTTTTTGTTGTTTGGCCACCACACGAGATAAGAACCTCAATAAAACAATCAAAGTGGCCACTCTAACAAATATAGTCAATATCAACTCTCTAACAATATGATATCAAAGTTCATGAAGTCCTAAATAAGAATTGAGTCAAAAAGAAAAAAACTCGGAATCTATTCCAAGCGAATTCAAAGAGGCAACATTTTAAGAAGACATACTGTGAATTCATATTGAAAAATTCAAGAGACTTAACCTCTCCAAGTTAATTTCGTTTTTAGATGAAACCTCACGTTATCTAATAATAAATGAGTGGAATTCCAACCTCTTGGATCAAATACATATATATTATCAATGGAGTTGTGTTTGTATTGGAAACCATATATGAATTGAACAAATGAAAAGAAAGAATAAATAAACACATATGGTATATATATTAATTAATTTTAATTTTAGCCAAAAATAAAAGAAAATTTAAGAAACAGAAACATTACATATATTAGATAGATAGATAAGCGGATAAGTGTAGAATCCAAAAAAGTGAACCAAATCAGGTTATAATCCGTTGTAATTAGAGTAGTTTGATTGCATCTTAAATCATAAAATAATTAAATTAATATGTAACCCGATAATGCAAAGATAAAATGGGTTCTTTATATCCATTGATGTCACTGATCAATTCCCTTTTGCAGCACTAAGGTTTTTGTTGAAGCAATAATATTAGTTGGCTTTGTTTTAGAGACGGACAAAAAAATGATTAATTTCGTTTTGATTTGGTACGATGAATTTGCTTTTTGGAATTAAAAAGAAAAATGTTTGGCTATTAGGCTATTACGTACACTTCACTTAAGTCCCATAGTCTTGCCTCACCATTAAATAATGATGTATTAGGCGAAAATTACTTTTATCATTATAAAAACACGACCAACATTACTCTTGTCACCATAAAAAATATGATTCTTTAAATATTGATATTTGGTAAAATATTTAAGTTTATTTTAGAAAAATCTAAAATTATTTATAATTTTTTTCAATAATCAGTTCAGAGGTGATTCTTAGTAGAGTGATTAATCAATCATCACTTCAAAATTTTTCTACAATTTTATTTATTTATTAAAATACCGAATTTGTTTCTATATATGAGATTATTTTTTTTTTAGCCTTTTCTAGTAGTTTCATAACTCTTTATTTTGAAACCAAACATAATAATTCAAAATCACTTTTAAATATATATGAAAATCTCTTTTAAAATTGAAATTAAATATCAATATGGAACGGATAAAAATAAATTAGACCTAAATCTCTTTTTTCTTTTAAAATTACCACTTCCAAACATACACTTTTTCATCTTCTTCCCAGAATCATCTCCTTAATTGGTATCACTGAAAAAATTATTTAATGAGATTGTTACTATGTGTGACCGACAACTTTTAATTTATATTTAGATGTAGAGTAAGAATTATCTCATATTTGTATCAAGTGGTTATTAACATATACGCAAAATTTTTTTCATATCATTATTGTCAGTTCCAACCTTCCTTTTTCTTTCCAAAAATTGTGGTAGTTAGAGCATGAAGGATGAAAGTGTTTTGTTAGTCCCTATTGCTCCATTGCTTTGTGAATTTTTCTTTGTTTCAATTATTTTTTTTTAAAAAAAAATTATAACATTTTTCAACTATTATACTCTTTTTTTTAATTAGTTAAATGTGGTTAATGGTAAGCCTGAAATGATACTAATCAAGTTTACAGAAACTTCAAGAAAGTAATTTAATTCTTCACTTTTAATATTATTACAACTTATTAAATATTCATGTCATAGAAGTCCATCAACCTTATTATGGTATAATTTATTAATAAAGATTTTATAATTAAAAATAATAAAGTATAATGGTCTAAATTAAAGTTTTAGCTAAAATCCACCTAGGTTTTCATTAATGGATTTCTCCAAACAATTCTTCAAAAATGGGAGAATTCATACGAAGAAAAAAATATAAAATAATAAAGAAATGGTTATGTGGGCAGTGGGACCTCACCCATGGCCGTCGGCAACCCTATGTTCAAACAGTGGGAATAATTTTGAGCACCACACAATTAAAGACACAGCCCCTGATTCCAACCACATTTTTTTTGACAGATAAATAAATAAGAAAATTTTTATGGATAGAAAAAATATTAAACTATTTATAAAAATAATAAATAAAAAATATATTGATAGACATTGATAAATTTTTATCAACGTTTATCAGTGATAGAGTTCTATCCGTTTCTATTACTGATAGATACTGATAGATATCTCTATCAATCTCTATCAAAAGAGATTAAAATTTAACTATTTTGTATAAATAATTTTTCTTATTTTTTTATTTTTGAAAATTCTCCTAATACATATCATGATTTTTAATCTAATTCAATATTAATTCACGTTCACTTTTGCTTTATGTTTTAAAGTTTTAAAATAATTTCTCGAAAAAAATGGATTAAATTAAAATTAATAAATATCATAAGAAAACACTAGATTCTAAAAACAAAAAAACAACACAAGACAACATTAAAAAGCAGATACATTATCAGAAATTGTGCAACCAACCATAAGCGAAGAGATGCAGCTTAGATAGCGGACATAACTCAAATCGTCTTTAAAGAGGATCCAATTGTTAACTCCACGTGTATGGTCCACGCACTCTTAAGTATATTTTTCTTAGATTTGTTAGCCTAAGAATGATGGAGTTAGAAACTTAGGGGAGGCGTAAGTGTGTATAAATATCACTTTGGATATAGGGCCAGTTGTATAAATAAAATTTAAACCCAAAATAATGGAATATATAGTATATAGATAAAATAATTGCATATATAGATCAACAATGGTAAAAGATTAAAAAACTCATGCCTAGCAATCATTTTGCTTGCTTCTTCCCAATTGTCCCAAATTAAAAGCTATTACTGATAGCAGCTATTAGTGATAGCCACTGATAGCTGCTATCGCTAATAGCTTCTATCAAAGCTTCTATCAATTTCTATCAATGATAGTTACTATCAGCGAAACTTTCAATTTAAGAAAAATTAATACAATCTTGAAATATTAGCTTTTAATTTGCTATCAATTATCAGTAGCTATCATTGACTCACTTTCATCAATTAGAATCAATCTTGAAATATCAATACTTAAGGCTATCAGTGACTATCAATGATAGATTTATAAATAGTGATCAACTATGAAAAAAGACCAACAACGTTGATTACCACAATAGCTATCACTAATAATCTTTTATCATGACTATTATTGATAGCAGTTATCAGTCGCTACCACTGATAGACTTTCAAATTAGAATCAACCTTGAAATATTAACACTTAAGGCTATCAATGATAGACTTCTATAACTGGTTATCATCTTTGAAAGTAACTCGATATATAGATATCACCTATCACCGATATCACTTACATCATTTATATTGTGGTTATCAGTGATAGCTTCTTTCACTGATAACATCATTGATAAGATCACTACAAGAATTTGGGCTTTAATGTCAGTTGGAAAAAATGAAACCGGATGTATAATGTCGGTTTTTTTTTAAAGCGGATCTTTAATGTCAGGTTTAAACCGACATTGTTGGTATATCTTTAATGTCGGTTTTAAACCGACATTAAAGATCTGCTTTTTCTTTCTTTTTTTTTTTTTTTTTAAAAAAAACAAAACTCATTTTCTTCCCCCTCCCTTCCTCCCCCCATTTTTTTCATTTCCCGCTTCACTCTCCCCCCATTTTCCTTTTCCTTTCATTCCTAGACTTCCGCTCACTGACAACCCACTCGAAACTCTTCCAAAACGTGACTTCTTTCATCCTTCCATGCGAAACCCACAACCCGACTAAGCATCCGACCAACACCTTCCCCGACCTCCCTCCTTGTCCATTTCTAGCAACCAATAGTCTCAAATGCGCTCTTCGCGGAGAGAGAAGACCGGAGACTCGCTGACTTCAGAGTAGGCTTTGGAGGGAGCGATGACACTTTTCCAGAAACATCCACTTGATTTAAATAATGTCACGTTCTTTGTATTTGGTATTAGAGAGGGATAATGGAATAATGTTTTCAACAAAATGAAGAAGTAAATCATACTGAATTGGTTGTTGTTATGTTTGATTTTGTTGGTGGTGCCTTAACCTTTGCTTCATCTATTAGGAATATAAAACTCTCGAGCATCCCATTTCACCTAATATTCATTAATGGTCCATTAGGTGACCAACAAAACAATAAAAGCACTGGAGCGTGTGTGTGTATTGGGGGGGGGGGGGGTGGATGTTTATTTTCTTTTTATCATATTATTATGAATTGTAAGATCAGATTGTGTGCTATAACTATCTTGAAGTTTTGATAATCGTAGTTTTGATTAAGTGTAATTGTTTGCATTAATCTTTGATGACTAATAACTAAAAAGAGTAAAATGTAGGGGTGTTTTGCTTAGAAGATTATATTGGGTTGCTCAATGTTATATGAGAGTTTTATTTGTTTAGATTGTAATTTACTAAGTTTTGTTTTTGTTGCAGATGACGAGTTTTCCATGTTTACAATTGTTGAATTTCTATTTGCCAATAAACATCCTTTAGTTACATATTCCTGTTATTACAAGCTATGAAAAACAACTTCAAAGGTTGTTAAAATAATTAGTTATACAAGCTGTCTTTAAATACATCTATAATCTTCTTTTAAAAACATGAGAAAAAAAAATTGAGAGATCTAGATAGCTAAAAATACTCATCTTATAATTCTTGTTGTAGCTCCCCGATCAAGAAATCATCAACTTCTCCGTAGATGTAGGCTCCCTTTGGCCGAACCACATAAAAACTCTTGGTGTTCTTCTTCTTCCTTTATCTTCTTTATCTTTTGATCGTTTACCTCAGCACCTCCATCGTCTAGACGAAACTTGGCAGCACCTCCATCGTCTAGACGAATCTCGGCAGCATCTCCCTCTGGTTTTCCCTCTTTTCTCTCTCGTTTTCTTCCACAAGAAAGAAAAGAATAGGGTTAGTCATTAAAGTGTCTTCAATTCCCTGAGTGCTTGAAGTGAATCGTGACCATCAAAGTGTAGGGTGAAGATCAATCTTCACGAGGATTGTGCTTTTAGCACACAATTTTGTTTTAGATCAAATTCCATCAGTGGTTTTGGTTTTGTTTCGGGCCAAGCTTTCAACTAAAGCCCAAATATCTTTGTTTCAATTAGCAATTATTTTATCAAGCCAATCAAGCCCAATAAGTGGTATCAAAGCCAACAAGAAAACTTCAAAATTAATCAAAGATTCTAAAGAAACAAAATCTTGGAGCTTTTGAAATTAAACAGACAGAGAAATGGCAATAGCAAGATATGATATTAAAAAGTTTGATGGGAAAGGAGACTTTGGCTTGTGGAAAGCCAAGATCAAAGCCATTTTGAGGCAACAAAGAGCTCATAAGGCCTTTGAAGATCCATCCAAGCTACCTACTACTGCAACAAAAGAAGAAAAGGAGAACGTGGAGCTAATTGCTCATGGCACACTTGTTCTTCATTTGTCAGATAGTGTTTTGAGACAAGTGATCGACCAAGAAACAACATTCAAGATGTGGAGTAAGTTGAATGAGCTCTATGAGACAAAGAATCTGCCCAACAAGCTTTTCCTAAGGGAAAGGTTTTTCACCTTCAAAATGAGTTCTTCGAAATCCTTGACAAAAAACTTAGATGACTTCAAAAGGATTACTACTGAATTCAAGACTCAAGGAGAAGAGATTGGGGTAGATAATGAAACCTTTGTGCTTCTAAACTCACTTTCGGATTCCTATAAGGATGTCAAGACTGCCCTAAAGTATGGTAGAGACTCTCTAACTACTGATATTATCATTTCAGCCCTTAAAATCAAAGAGATGAAGCTCCTAACCAGCAAGGAAGATAAGCCTAGTGTTAAGGGTTTAATTGTCAAGGGAAAGTCTAAACAAAATAATAAGGAAAAGGGGAAATAAAGCTCAACAGAAGAGGGCAAAGAAAAAACCAAGGTTAGATGTAAATATTGCAAAAAGTTAGAACATCTAATCAAGGATTGTAGAACATTAAAGTGAAGCCTCAGTTTGTGAGGATTCTTACTTCTATTCAGATGCCCTAGCTACATCAAATTTGAAGGTAGATGAAGAATCTAATAAGAACCTAGATTGGGTTCCAGAGTCAGGGTGTTCTTTTCACATGACATCCCACAAAGACTGGTTCAACACTTATAGAGAATTGGATGGAGGCTTAGGTTACATGGGTAATAATAACTCATGTCCAGTGGTTGGTATTGGTTTTGTATCACTCAAACTTAAAGATGGATCAGTCAAACTATTGAGAAATGTCAGACATGTGCCTAAGTTGAAGAGAAATATGATTTCACTAAGCATGCTTGATTTGATTGGCTGTAAATACAGAGGAAAGGAAGGCTACTGTGAAGTTTTAAAGAATAACAAGCCTATTCTCAGAGGGGTCAAGATAAATGGTGTTTATGTTGTTCAAGGAGTTCAGAAAATGCATTCAACTTTGGTTGTAATTCAAAAGCAGCCTACTGAAGGAGATCTTTGGCACAAAAGACTCTCACACCTTAGTGCCAAAGGTCTATAAGCTCTTGCTAATAAAGGAATTCATCAAAGCCTATCCTTCTGTGAACACTGTGTGATAGGCAAAGCTACAAGGCAGAGTTTTGTAAAGGCTCAGCATACAACCAAGGCCATCCTTGATTATATGCATTTGGACCTATGGGGTCCCTCACCTTTCCAATTCTTGAGTGGAGCCAGGTACTTCTTAACCTTTGTGGATGATTATTCGAGAAAATGTTGGATATATTTCCTTAAATCTAAGGACTTAGTGTTTGATAAGTTCAAAGAATGGAAGACTATGGTTGAAAAAATGTCTAACAGTCAAATTAAGTATCTAAGAACTGACAATGGGCTTGAGTTCTGTGTAGAAGTTTTTAATGCTTTTTGTAGACAGCAGAGTATTACTAGACACAAGACTGTTAGGTATACACCTCAGCAAAATGGGGTGACAGAGAGATTGAATAGAACTATTATGGAAAAAGTAAGAAGCCTACTGTTAGATGCAATACTCCCTGAGAAATTTTGGGCTGAGCCAGCATCTTATACTGTCTATACCCTAAATAGATGCCCTCATGCATCTCTTAATCTTCTAACTCCTGAAGAAAGGTGAACCAAACAACCTCCAAGCCTAAATAATCCAAGGTTGTTTGGTTGTACTGGACTTGTCCATTAGAACAAGGGAAAATTAGCTGCCTAAGCTGTGAAATGTATGTTTTTGGGTTTCACAGAAGGAGTAAAGGGATTTAGAATGTGACAACCCACAGAGAAGAGATGTATTACAAGTAGAGATGTTGTTTTCAGGGAGGCTGAGATGTTTATACAAGGATCTACATCTAATGTTACAACACCTCAAAGAAAGAATGATACAATTGAGGTGGAGCAAGTTCTCAACCCTAGCTCTGATCCTTCAAGCTCAGAATCATTTTTTGATCAACTACCTCATCTTGAAGAAGAAGTAGAAGATTCTATTTCTGATCTAGAGCAAGAAGAACCAGATTTGAGGGGGGTACAACCTAGCTAGAGATAGGCAAAGAAGAACTATTGTGCCACCTTCAAGATAGGATGACTACTTAGCTCTAAATGCTTCAGATTTATATAATGAAGTAGAACCCTCAACTTTTGAAGAAGCAGTGAGTTGTCCTAAAGCTAAGTTGTGGATAGAAGCAATGAATGAAGAAGTTGATTCACTAGTCAGAAATAACACTTGGGAGTCACTTTTTCCCAAAGGTTGCAAACCAATTGTATCAAAATGGGTGTACAAATTGAAGAAGGGATTCCCTAATGATCAAGGACCTAGATATAAAGCTAGGTTGGTAGCTAAGGGATTTACTCAAAGACCAGGTGTTGATTTCAATGAGATATTTTCTCCAGTGGTCAAGCAAACTTCTATCAGACTCTTACTGTCTATTATGGCTCAGAATGATCTAGAGCTAGAGCAACTTGATGTTAAAACAACTTTTTTACATGGTTTCCTAGAAGAAGTTATCTACATGAGCCAACCTAAGGGGTATGAGGTCAGAGGGAAAGAAAACCATGTTTGCCTACTTAAATGGTCTATCTATGGCCTTAAACAGTCCCCTAGGTGCTGGAACAAAAGATTCAGTGACTTTATGCAAAAGAATGGCTTTAATAAGAGTTCCTATGATAGCTATGTTTACATAAACACTGACACCTACACTCATCCTATCTATTTTGTATTCTATGTGGATGATATGCTATTATCAGGAACAACTATGCAAGAATTAAATAAAGTCAAAGATCTACTCAAGTCAGAATTTGAAATGAAAGACATGGGCAATGCAAAGAGAATACTGGGCGTTGATATAATCAGAAATAGAAAATCAAACATTCTCAGCATTGATCAGTCACAATATTGTCAGAAATTGCTTAAGAAATATCATATAACAGAGGCTAAATCAGCTTATACTCCTATTGTTAATCATTTCAAACTCTCAGCATAGAATTCACCTAAAGAATCTGACATTGAACATCTGAAGGTAATGTCAACTATTCCTTATTCCCAAGTTGTGGGAAGCCTAATGTATCTAATGGTGTCTACAAGGCCAGATATTGCTTATGCTACTAGTCTGGTAAGTAAATATATGGCTAATCCGGGTAAGAGGCACTGGGAGGCAACTAAGTGGACAATGAGGTACCTTAAAGGAACTACAAATGCTAAACTAATGTATCAACAACTATCAGACAGAGAACCAGAACTTATTGGGTATGTTGACTCTGACTATGCTGGAGACCTAGACAAAAGAAGATCTTTATCAGGCTATATCTTCCTATATGGAAGGTGTGTTCTAAGCTGGAAAGCTACATTGCAATCAGTAGTATCCCTTTCTACTACTGAGACAGAGTTTATTGCTCTTTCAGAAGTAGTAAAAAAGGGTTTATGGCTAAAGGGTCTCCTAAGTGATTTTAGGATCAAACAGAATACAGTAAAAATATTTTTCGATAATCAGAGTACCATACATTTATCAAAGCATCCACAGTATCATAACAGAACAAAGCATATAGATGTAAAATACCATTTCATTGAAGAATAGATTGAAGGAAAGCAAATAGAAGTGTTGAAAGTCCATACCTCAGAGAATTCCTTCGACATGTTGACAAAGACTGTCACTCAGCTCAAACTTAAAAAATGTCTCGATATTATAGGGTTTGAGCTGAGAGACAAAGGTTAAAAGAAGAAGAGATTCGGTACAGAGAAGTTGAAGAAACAACTTGAAGTTTTCTTTCAAGGTGGAGATTGTTATTACAAGCTATGAAAAACAACTTCAAATGTTGTTAAAATAATTAGTTATACAAGTTTTCTTTAAATACATCTGTAATCTTCTTGTACAAACATGAGAAAAAAAATTGAGAGATCTAGATAGCTAAAAATACTCATCTTGTAATTCTTGTTGTAGCTCCCTGATCAAGAAATCATCAGCTTTTCTGTGGATGTAGGCTCCCTTTGGCCGAACCACGTAAAAACTCTTGGTGTTATTCTTCTTCCTTTATCTGCTTTATCTTCTGATTGTTTACCTCAGCACCTCCATCGTCTATATGAATCTCGGCAGCATCTCCCTCTTGTTTTTCCCTCTTTTCTCTCTCGTTTTCTTCTGCAAGAAAGAAAAGAATAGGGTTAGTCATTAAAGTGTCTTCAATTCCTTGAATGCTTGAAGTATCGTGACCATCAAAGTGTAGGGTGAAGATCAATCTTCACGAGGATTGTGCTTTAAGCACACAATTTTGTTTTAGATCACATTCCATCAGTGGTTTTGGTTTTGTTTCGGGCCAGGCTTTCAACTAAAGCCTAAATAACTTTGTTTCAATCAGCAATTGTTTTTTTAAGCCTAACAGTTCCTAGGTCTAATCAAGCATACCTCACAACATTTTTTTTGTTACAATTCTTTACTAGTGTTTTTTTTTCGAGACAACAGTTACAATCATCTCTTGGGAGTTCTCTTTCCATAAAATTTTTACATGGGATACATATTTTTTTTAATGGGAGGAATTAATGTAGCTCCATAGAAACCATAAATACAAACACCACTCATTTTTTTAAAACTATTTTTTAGGCTTCCATCTTTTCAGTAGTTCCCTTGGCCTCTTTTAGATTGACGCTTTATCACACTCTTTACATTTTAAAGTACTATTAATATTGTGCGTAGTTTCCTATTAAATTAAAAGAAGATGTTGAGATCATAATTGATTTTTTTGTTGGTGATTCTATCTTGTGTTTGAATATTGAGAAAAAATGAAATTATTTTGTACAAAAAAGGAAGAGAAAGGTTGAGAGCTCTCAATGCTTAGCAATAATGACGATTTTTTTTAAGATCAAATGACTTATAATGCAGATTTACGCATGCAAGGTAAGGGATAAGAAGTAGACCACAAGATTTTAACATGGTTTGGCAAGAGGTGCCTACGTCCACGAGAAGAGCTGAGATTTCTTGAGAAGTAGAAAGACAAAGATATTACAAATAAATTCGTCTAACTCATTGATTTCTCTCTTTTTAGATCTTTTATATATAGGTTGTTTACAATTTTGTTGAGAGATAAAAGTAAGATAAAATGTCAGTTTCACTTTAAATAGTTACTGTTTTAACACTTTTCAATATACTTGAGGAAGAACGGGATGTCATAATCAAGCATGGAACACAATCATGAGAGAGTCGGTGTGTTGCAACACATGGGATGCATACGTCTCAGTTCAAGAAGGTACTTTGTTATGCTTACAATTGCTATTCTTCTGGGGTTGGAAAAGAAATGAGCTACTAAAACCAACTCAAGAAGGTACTTTGTTGTTTACTCAAGTCCCTTTGTGAAAAATATAATATTCTTAGCTTTGAGCGTTAAACTGCAACTAGATAAACTAGCTAAATCTATGAGGATCAATTCTGTTTATGATCAAAATTATCTCGATAGTAGATAGGTTACTAATAGTTGTTACACGTTTTTCACTTGAATAGGATATACAAGAGAAAGGAGCAATATTGTGATGATTGAACCATATAGAAGATAGGTTGCTTGTTTTCTTATCTTTTTTTTTCTTCTCTCTTGACAAGGCGATTCTTTTTTTTTTTTTTCAAAATAATCTCTTATTAGCCTTTGCGAGTAGATACAATACTATTTTAGAGTAAGGTTCTTTTGGAAACTAGTCGAATTAGAATTTGGGAGCTAACTCATTTGAACAATAATGAGATTACTTTGAGTAAAGTTTTTCATTTTGTTAGGTTCAAGTTTGATGTGTAAGGCTAAAATTTGATTCTTAAGGAATTGGAAGGAAGATAGGAAGATTGCATTGGACATGTTTTAAGAAGGTTGATAAGTGGAGAAGGTGCATCTAACACAAAAGGGACTTCATAATAACATTAATAACAAGTACAAAGTAATATTTATAAGATGCTTATCTTAAAAGTCTATTTGTTCTAAACTTTTGATTAGATTCAGTGTTGGAATGATATGACTATCCTGCAGTTATGGTAGTCATAGCTTAGTTGTTTATGACTTCCATTGAGTGGTTTTGGTGTTGCTTTAGGGGGCTTTTTACTTTTTAGTTAAATGGATAATATAAAACTTTTTAGTTGCAGATGCTAATTTCCTCATTTACTCTTTCGTATGATTATGCATATGTTTTGGCATATTTTGGATTTTTATTATGTGATTCGAGATGTGTGGTTGTTTATAACAGAACATGATATCTTGGCCTTCTTTGCAAATTCCCATCAAGACTCGAAATCATAAATTCTCATGTTGTCTTTTCATAACTCCCTAGTTTGAATTTCATAAATTCTTTATGTGAGGTAATTGAATTCTTATTATATGTTTGCCTATTTTTCTCTGCTTGCAGGAAGTCATGCTTTTGATTTGGATCAAATCTGTGGTGAATGGTGAAGAGAACATAACGAAGGAGCAATTGAAAGACTATTTGGAAAAAACTATATAATGGCAACAAGTGTGTGTGCACTTTTGTTTTATTTATTTATTTATTTTGGGGGGAGGGAGGAGGGGGAATATTTACAAGTTTTAGTTTGTATTTTATAGTTTAAAAGTAAGTTCTCGCTCTTTTTTGATACACCAATAAAAGTTGTTTGGATCTAACAAAATTTTAATTTTGCTATGTAACCCTTATGAGTTTTGGTAATTTGTTGATTACCTTGGTTTTAGAATTAAATTATCATCCAATTCCTCTTTTATGACTTATTATTATGGATTTTTAAAAGAAATTAAGAATTTATTTTGTACATGGACAGGTTGGTTACCTTGGTTTTAGGGACATATTGTTTTTAACTTTTTGGCCAACATGAAAAATGGATTGGACAATACTTATATTGAATACACGGACAATAATTGAAAAAAATGGACAATAATTCTGGACTTTAAAACTGATATTAAAGGGCTTTAATGTCGGTTGACAACCGACATTAAAGATAATGTTATTAAAGCTCTTTAATATGATTGTCTTTAATGTCGGTTTTAAACCGACATTATATACCCACTTCAATGTCGGTTTAAAACCGACATTAAAAACAACCGACATTAAAGGGCTTTAATAATACTATATTTAATGTCGGTTGTCAACCGACATTAAAGCCTAGAATTCTTGTAGTGGATGCTATCAATGATCTCACTGATATTATGCTAACCGATCATGTGCTATCAGTGGTAGCTTCTATCACCGATAACGTACTATTGGATAGCTTCTATCATCGATAACATGCTATTAGTTTTAGGTTCTATCACTGGTAACATGCTATCAGTAGTAACTTCTATCAATCATAGCCACTGAACACCTTTTTGCCCCTTTTTTGTACTTCCCAAACGTTTATAAGTCCTTTTTCTTTTCGATGATAGCTTTTATCACTTATAAACATGCTATTAGTGATAACTTCTAGGCATTCCACATGTATTTTAGTTCGAGATTCAACTTTATTAATTAAATTCACTAAGTTGGCTATCAATGATAGATTTCTATAAGTTGCTATTAACTATAAAAATATAATCAAAGATTAAACTATCAATGATAGAAAATATTAGTGGCTATCATTGATAGACTTTTATTTGCTATTTTTATTTATTATTTGTTATAATAACCAAACTTGATGATTGGCTTGTTTGTGTTAAGTCACTTATGAATTGAGTACTTTCAAGTCTTGGGAACAAAACTTAGCCTCATAATTCGTGTGAAAAAAAAGGAGAAGAAGAAAAAATTCAAACAAATGAAAAAAAAAATTTAAAAATAAGAGAAAGAGAAGAAGCAAAAACTGAAGGAAGGAAAGAAAATTAAATAGAAAAAAGGTAAGCAAAAACCAGAGAAAATGAAAGAAAAATTAAAAAAGAAAAAGAAAGAGAGGAAGTAGAAAAGGGTGATTAAAAATAAATTCAAAGATTGACTCTTCAACTCATCCATATTTGGAAATATTCTAAAGATGTAATATATTTTTAGATTTTTTCTCTTATTCTACTATCTATTACAAATATCCTTAGATATATTAATAAGAAAATTATAACGGGTAATAAAAAAATATAAAAATTTTTATACTAAAAAATGATCAACCATGAATTTGTATTATAGAAAAAAAGAATCTAAGTGCCTATAAGATTAAAAAGCACTTGAAAAGGATTTTCCATACTTCTTATTTAGAGCTCTTTTCGTTGGATTTGATGTGTTTGCTAGAGGTTTTCAGAGATTTAGCAAGAAAGCGAGATTAAGGAGTTAAAACAATCAAATAGGGTCGATGTTCCCAAGAATTAAGGAAAAAGATTGAAGAAATTAGGGAAGCGCCATGGCGCCATTCACAGAAGCGAAAGAAATTGGAGATTCGCTACGGTGCTATTCGAAGCGCTGCACGGTGTTGCATCTAAAGGAAATTTACTGAGGGCCATGCGAAGGGAGTGTCGCGGCACTATCCTCTAGCGTCGCGACATTAGAGTTATTTTTGGAAATTTTTCTCTATAAATATGAGAGTTCTTCAGCAGTTTCGAACCACGAGATTTTATAACCTTAAAAGTGAGTTTTGCTGCAAAAGAGAGTAGAGAGTGTGAGAATTATTTTGAAAGCCATTTGAGATTCTGAAGTGAAAACCAAGATGTGTTTGAAGGATTTCAACGATGAAGAAAAGTGTTTCGATAGCAGTTTTTCTTTGTTCCTCTTATCCTCTTTATTTTCTAAGTTTGTCAAACTATATGCAAGTATATATTTGTCAACTATGAGTGACTAAACTCTTTAGTTCTACCATGTTGATAGATTTTCTTATGCATTTAAATTGATACATAGTTATTTTATGGAAATTGTCCAATAGAAGTTTGTTCTATACTATTGTGCTTATATTGTGTTGATTGGCCATCGATGCATGTTAGGTTGAATATTCAATTAGATAGATTTCATGTTTAATCGGACTTATAATATTGAATAATTTGTGAATTTCTCATGAAAATGTTAAGTTGATAATAAAAGTTGTTTATGACTTTGCTTAATGTCATGCTTCTTATTTTGGTTTCAAAAAGTTAGTAATCAAGTAAGTTTGCATGAGAAAAGTTTATTATTGAAAAATAACCAAAATAAGTAATCAAGTAAGTTTGCATGAGAAAAGTTTATTATTGAAAAATAATAAATCGGTGTGTAGATTCTAGACTTAAGCATCTCAATATCACAAGATTTCGTGAAAACTTTGCATCATTTAATGAAGTAATTAATGAAATCGATACCTAAGATGCTTCTATCCATTGAAGTTCAATCTTTGTTTTCTTACTCTACTTTTACTTTAAAAATTCAAATCAATCATTTGGTTTCCATCCATAAGATAAAATTAACACAATTCTAAAATAGCTAAACAAATTTTCAACATTTGATTGTTGAGGATGAGACTCAATCTCTTAAGACTGTTTTACTATACTATCACTTGACACATGCGCTAGCGCTTTATAAAAAACAAAAGAACTTTAGCACCGACGTGGTGTTAATCCACACACTCTAACACTCAAGGCAGTCACAGGTTTGTGAGTTACTTGATAGTAAAAAATAGTAGAGTATTTTAGGCATATCTGGTCGCTTATACAGAATAGTAAAGTGAAACTGTTACTAAGACTCATGATTAACTTTCATAAATTTTCAGAACTACTGAGTGAATTTTTCTTGCGGATTACACCATTATTGCAATGGATGCTTGAGTGCATCGTCCACTCAAATTTTCAGCGTCTCCTTCATGGCAAGTCTATTATGAATTTAGATAGCTTCAATCTCAATCGCTCTAAGGTCTCCCATGGGTCCTTTAAACTCCTCCAGACTCTCCTCATAGGTGTTATAAGCTCTCCAGGCTTTCCCCATGATTTCTTTGAGTTTTTCTAGGCTCGACTCATGGGTTCTCTAAGCTCTCCTAGGTTCACCTCATGGCTCCTCTAAACTCTCTAATCTTCTTTAGTCTCACTTTGCTGGGCCTCTAAGATTTCCTAGGTTCATCCCATGAGTTCCCTGAACTCTTCTAGGCTCATCTCATAAGTCCTTTTGAAGGGATCGAATCTCGTAGTGGAAGTGTTTTATTAGAACGCCTTATATCTCGCAATTCGATTTTTATATTAAACAAAATCATTATACAAAACAAAATATATAAACATGTAAATTAACATGCATTAGGAAAAATATTAGAACGATTTTTATCTTTGTAGATTCCCAAGTACCACGAACAATCCCCTCTAAGTTCCAACGAACGAAACTGCAACAATCTTGTTCATAAATAATTTCTTGAACAATCTCGAACACTACCATGAGAGTAACCTCATTATTCATTGGGATCCCAATAAATGGATAGGTGGTATCCAACTATTGGGAGAGGGAGAGGAGAAAATGGTTTTGGAGAGCAGAGAGGATTCTCTTAGAGAAAATTCTACACAGTAACACTAGAGTGTTGTGTATTGTCAACCTTTCTCTTTGGTGAGAATATATGTATTGTTTTCCAAAGGGTCACAGGGAGGTTTTTATATAGAGCAAATTGCTAGGCCCTCATAATATTTTACTTTTCTATAATTAATGAAATAACACTTATGTAATTAATTATCCCATTTAATTAAATAACACTTATTTAATTAATTAACCTAATTAAATAACACTTATTTAATTTTAATCTTCACAATAATTAAATAACTATTTATACATTAAACCCAATTTAATGTATATATTAATTATCATAAACATCGCATATATATATGTTCAAAACTCTCTATTAATTAATTCTTTGTGAATTTAATTTACTTGAATTAATTAATTTGAATCTTATTCAAATATCACTTTCCAATTTAATTATACATATCATATCAGTAATATATACTAATCACATTAATATATAGTTTTCTCAAATGAATTTGAACGATTCAAATTATCCCTATTAAGTGTCCTCTAGTGAGCTCAAGAAGACTTGGTGGACCTGTAGATCAGAAGCTCCAATGGTTTGAGATTAATTGACTATACTCATTAACAAAATTAATCAATATTCTTTAATTGTGGGTACACTCCACTAAAGACCCACAACTGAATTCTTCTTACTACAGATATATTTTTGTGTCATGGATATACAATAATACCAATAAGTTAGTCACGAGTGTTCGTAACTCCAATTGGGTCAAATTATTGTTTTACCCTTGGGTTAACTCGACTCCTTGAATACCAGTGCTCCTCTAATGAACAACCTGTTTATGGTCCAACCAATAAATAGAAATCCTTCTCGAGCCTATGAGAGGATAGGGCCCTTTATTCCCATCTCTCACTCGATTTTGTTCGCAAAATGGTAGGCATGTTGGGTTGATGATCTGGCCACCCTCACCTATACAAATCAAAGGACAATCCCTTGTGAACAGAAGTTCATAATATACTCAGGATTAAGACTAACTTGCGTAGGTCATTCTATTGAAATAGAAACCTAACTAGTGAACGGTGTTACATCTAGTGGTTACTATTTTGCAATCTAGTCTTATGCAAACTCATTGGATAGGATACCCTCACTTGTGTGTCATCTACATGAACGTGTTGGATCATTACGTTAGTATCAAATACAAAGTGGGCCATATCAATAGTGTTACCAGGATAAGATACCCAACCTTATCCCTACACTGTAGGCCCTTTAGGTTGTATCTTGAACATTTATCCCTGGCTCAAGACTCAGAAGACAACATTGAATCTTAGTTTATTGGACTTGGGGTTATTATGACAAAATAGACAATAATACAAACAATAACATTTATTGATTTAACATCTATAACTCTTTATTGATGACGGTCAATTAATAATATTTACTATCTACGAGTTCTAGGGCATATAACCCAGTAAACTCCCTCCTGAACTAAAACTCTATCAATGGGTTATATACAATCTAAAAGGTGAGATACTACCAAATATAATAAACTAAGGCATCCACATATCCATTACATATCTTCCACTTGTCCTAGATTATATATTGTACACGTCTCGTAGATCTAAACTCTCTAGATGACCCTCAAACATTTTAGCCGAGAGAAAGCCTTCGTAAATAGATCAACCATGGCTATCGCTCCACTATTGTCACAATATTGTTTGATGGGTAAATCTATATTTGGAACCACTTCCAAATCACTTAGGAACTTCCTTAGCCAAACTGTTCTCTTTGCTGCTTCACAAGCAACTACATACTCAGCTTCCATAGTAGAATTTGCAATGCATCATTGCTTGATACTACACTATATTACAACTCCTCCATTTAAACATTGATCCTTACGTGGATTTCCTAGAATCCTTGTTAGTTTGGAAATCAGAGTTGGTGTATCCTATAAGGATCAAATCCATAGCTTCATACACTAGATTAGACTAGTACCTACTTGAAGGAAATTAGACATTAGGATTTCCATGAGCAGCGGAATGATCGTTCCAAATTTTATTCGTATATGAACATTAACAATTACAATCAAGAAATGAAAACATAACTGGTCATACATACAAAGAAATTGCAACATGCTTTTCTATAAGATCAAGAGATAAAATTAACATACCTTTGAAGAATTATCTTCAACACCCTTGATCATGAACGCTCGCAGCAAGGCTGCAACACACGAATGCTCGTACATTACGATCGCAACAAAGCACGATCACAGCGACCACAAACACAGCGATCTCCAAGATCTCGAACATAGCGAAAGACTTCAAAAAACCTCGAACTATGTCGAATTGAGTACGACACCACTACAATGGCTACCTTGGTATTCTCGGTGTGAGAATCTAGAAGTGTGGACTTGGTTAGAGGAAGAGACTGGAGAAAGAACAATCATGTAAACGATTGAGCAAATGGGAGATGGAAAAGGTCTATCATATAGACGATGCATAATCGTTTAACTAATGCTAAGCGATCGTTTAGCAAAAGCTCCGCGATTGTTTAGCTAATGGCCAGCTGAGTGAACCATCGTGTAGTGTCACTCCACGATCGTCTAGTCTCTCTTCAGCTGTCATTTAGTAAATCTCATTCATTTGATAGCCTTTCTATGAGTAACTTGCCGAAAATAGCAATTCTAAAAAAATCATACTAAAATTTAGTAATTTTTTTTCCTTTTATCTCACGATAACCATGAAACCACCAATAACCTCCTACTTAATTGGTTGTTAAAGAAAAAAAAGATAATTATCCAATAATTAATATTATTATAAATATATATGATAACCAACTTATCATCAATAGTTTTAATATTTCATCTCATGAAACATATAAACCATAGCTCTTTTTCTATTTCATGGTCCTTAATGTAAATCTCATTTACATTGAACCTCTAGTAGATGTATCTCATACATCACACCGATCATATTATATATAATCGAATTATCTCTTGTCAATTTGAACATTTCAAATCAACATCAAGAACTAATTTTCAACTTGAATCCATTGAGCTACAAAGGAGACTTTATGGACCTGTAGCTCGAAACTCCAACGGTACGTGAATAACTGACTAAACTCTTTAGTCATAGGATCCACCATCTGTTAACTGTCAGACACTCCAATAAAGACTGACAACTGAACTCTCTTTACTACAGATATATTATGTGTCCATATCAACCAATCAACAGTGCGATAACCTTTCACAGATCTCTCGTAAGTACAGCTGGGCCAATAACCATCATGCCCTTATAGTTACATCTAACTCCTTAAGTACCATTGATCCCTCTAATGAACATAATTCATAGTCCTACTATGACTGAGTCCTCTCTTCAAAAGAGAAGCTGTGGCCACTATGTTCAAGCCCCAGAATCAGCCCTTAAGGGAACAATCTATCTATTTACCCATGCATCGAGGAAGGAGTAAATTCCATCTTGTATAACTGAGTTCCCAGCTCCTAAATCAGACGAGTCCCCAGAAAGGTAGGCATGTTGAATTGGCAATTTGGCTCTCACCCATACTAATCAAATGAGCGTCTTCAAAGGTAAGAGTTCCCAAAATACTCAGGATTGAGGTCATGTCACCTATGGTCGTTTAGGTGATATGTAAGTCTCCAGTATCAACGACGTTATATATAGAGACTAGTCATCTCGTGATTCGGTCTTATACAAACTCTTTGTATAGGACACCCTTCCTCGCATGTCTCGACATGAATGGTTAAGATCTACCATCTGTAGTAGTTTATAACACTTGTCAACCTCTACAAAATGGATCATATCCGTAGTGTCACAAGGATCAGGTATCCCTCCTTAATTCTTATACTACAGACCCATTTAGGTTATCACTTAAGGCATGATCCACTTGTATATCTCACATTTTTCATATGGTATGACCTAAAGTGTTGGCTCCTTCATTAGCTCTTAATGCAAGACCAACTTCATAACCAATCCTTATTGATTCTTTAGTAGCTTCACTTAATACTACTTTTCTACGTGGTTTATGATCTCTCATGTGGTCTTCCTCTAAAAATGTAGCGTTCATTGATATAAACACTTTATTTTCTTGAGGGTCAGAGAACAAACCATCTCTCATCTTCTTACGGTAACCAACAAATTGGCACAATCTTGAACAAGGTTCCAACTTCTTAGGAGTTTTCATTGACACATGTGCAGGATAACCTCAGATTCTGAAGTAACGTAAACTCAGTTTACACCCCCTTCATAACTCGAAAGGTGTTTTAGAAACATTCTTTGATGGAACATTGTTCAAGATGCGAACTGCAGTCTCTACTACATACCCCCAAAATGTGTTAGGTAATTGAGCATAGCTCACCATAGAATAAACCATATCTAATAAGGTTCTATTTCTCCTTTCTGATATACTATTCTACTGAGGTGTACCAAATGTTGAGAGTTAGGATTGTATTCCATCCTTTATCAAATAGTCTTGGAATTCTAAATCTACGTACTATCCACCCCGATAAGATCGAAGTGTTTTAATTGTTTTACCTAATAGGTTTTCAACTTTAGCCTTATACTCTTTGAACTTTTTAAAAGCTTCAGACTTATGTTCCATTAGGTATAAGTTATCATACCTTGAATAATCATCTATAAAGGAGATGAACTATTCATACCCTCCTCTAGCCTTTACATTCATCGAACCACAAAGGTTCGAATATACGAGCTCTATGGGCTCTTTGGCTCTATAGTCTTTTCCACTCAAAGATATTTTAGTCATTTTTCCTTCGAGATAGGATTCACATGGAGGTAATGAATCATCTTCTAACTTGCTTAGAAGTCCATTATTTATCGATCTCCCGATCCTATCGAGATTTATGTGGCCTAATGTCAAATGCCAAATTACTTGGAGAAAATTTTCACCTTTTAGTTTGAGTATTAACAGTTTTAAATATCTCATGATTAAAAGTGCTTTTGATTCAACTGGTCTTAACACATATGAGTTGTCTTCTAGTTTAGCAGAACAAATAATCACACATTTTTTCATAATGAACACTTCATTTGAATAAGAAATTGAGTATGATTGTTCAATTAAACAAGAAACAGAAAAAAGGTTCCTCTTCATCTTGGGAACAATCTATAAGTTTTCTATTTCCAAAAGACAACTTTGCAGCTCCCACTGCACGAGCTAAAATAGCGTCTCATGTTTAACCTTGAGCATCATTTCATCCTCTTTTAGCTGCTGGAAGGAACTAATTCCCTGTAAAGAAGAAAAAATGTGGTTAGTGGCTCCTAAATCAAGTATTCAAGCATCATGGTCATTTTCACTAAACAAGTTTCCAGAACTAGTAAATCATATTTACACTCCTTTTCTTTCTTCTTCTCAGTAAGGTACTTGGCATAATTGCATTTTCAGTGACCATCCACATTACAATGGAAGCATTTTCCCATTCTAGCATTAGCTTTGCCCTTTCGTTTGCCAGTAGCGGGAGATTTCCCCTTCCCTCTCATTTTCTAGATCCTTTTAATACCAAAAGTTGAAGGAATAGACTTAGTTCCAGAGGATGAACCCTTTTGAAACTTTTTGGAATGGGCAATATTTGTCTCTCCTTCTTTTGGTCTCTTACCTTTCATAAGGGATTAAAAAGTTTGTAACTCGCGTTTAGAAGGGTGGTCAAATTGTATTGTATTTTGTTCATTACTGCATTGTTGCAGAATTGAAAAAAACTCTTTGGAAGAGATTCCAAAATAGAGACATTTAACTCTACTCGTCTATGATCGCATCGTTAATTTTGGCAACATTGAAATGGACCATCAGGTCGAATACATGTTCTTTCACTAATTGGCTTTTTTTCATGCACACATTGTAAATGTACTTAAGGGCCTTATGCCGGATCTGAGTGGACAGTTGTCAAAACATCTACTAGAGGGACTCCAGGATTTGACGTGCAGTCATCATGGCCTCATGTTCCTTGGTAAGAATGTCAGACAGACTTGCCAAGATGTAGACTCAGGCCTTGTCATTAGCCTTTGTCCAACGGTCATAAGCATTCTTCAACACTTGAGATGCATTTCGAGCACGAACTTAAGAACATTCCTTCATAAAAAAACCTTAGATCATCAACAACCAGAATCGTATTCAAATTAGATTTCCATGTCATATAGTTTTCACTGGTTAATTTCTCATTTTTTAGCAAGGATATGATTCTGGAAGACATGTTGAAACATATAACAATTAATTGACCTTATTAGTTATCTTTGTCATTTCCATTACTTAGATATCCAATCAATTTAGCAAAAACACATGCAATCATAGAACCCTAATTAAACTATTGATCTTAGTTTTTGCAACGCTACTTCAGAGGTTTAGAGCAACAGTCACTGAAGGGTGATCAATACTCTTCCCCTGAATTGAGACAATCTCAGCCAATCACTAATACCAGAAAAACTCTTATTCCTATAGTTTTTAGCTACCGTTGTTTCGGTCAAGGATTCACTAACCAACTTAACTCATCTTGTAGGTCTGACCCTCTCATTTTCGGATCCCAGAGGTACGCTTCAATAGGCTACCAAAGGGAAAGACAACCGCTGAAGATTAACCTAAGAAACCCTGTCCATTACTGGAGTTTGCATTATTCCGACCCTTATGATCAGGCCCTTCGAAAGGGATAGTTGCTCCAGGATGAAACACAAGTGGACCATAAGATCTCACGGTGCAACCTAATGGAGGAGACCATGGGATACATTGACATGTGTCCCTCTCCGACTTACTATGAACACTATTTCTATTCACCTTGTTATTGACTTATGCAAACACTTTCCAAAGGGAGACCACTCCTAGGACGAGATAAAGTTGAGCATGAATCTCACAGTGTGAGCTCTTAGGGACGTGAGAGCTCGACTAATGAATTTATCTAAGTCATTTAAATTTTCTCAATATACCATTTATATTGAATAATTTATCAACATTTGATTTCATTTATTAAACTCTTTTAATAAAATCAAACATTTATTGCATGCTTAAAGAATATTTGTCTAGTTCACCTTTTAAGTTAGTTCCCAGGTGAAGGTGTTCTATTTCCGTCAATTTAAATACCCCCTCCTAGACAGAATCTTCCTTAGACAAAAGTCCATTATTGGCAATTATTGTATCAATTTAATCTTTCATTGAAATTCATTTTAATCGTATTAAAACAAATTAAAAAGACTAACCTATTTCTAATCCCATTAAAAATAACATAGATCAATTTAAAAAAAATTTTAAAAAATTGGACATATGTTTGAATGCAATCTAAACTATAAATTTTAATCAATCTCATTAATACTATAACTCTTTCTAAATTAATAAATTATTAAATCTACAAAAAATTCAAGCATTCACATATATCATTCCACTATTTATTAAAACAATTTTAGCATATAGTATGATGCATGGACATGCTTAGATCATCATACATCACTATCATAACACTTCCATTTCTTCTCAATCTCTTCAGAAACCATTGCTCTATCGGTTGATACGGACTTACAGACTCGAAGCAAGAATTAAGTTGCCCAAAAATAAAACGAGCCCTTATAATTTAATGAAATTAAAAAGAAATCTAGGGCCAAAATCGAAAACAACCAAATTTGCAAACCAACATTCAAACATGCATAATGAAGAATATTAAACCCACCTCTAAACGATTTTGTTACGAAAAATATGAAGAATGAAGATGCAAGGAGCCTATCTCTAATACCATATGAAGGTATCGAATCCCGCAGTGGAAGCATTTTGTTAAAACACCTTACATCTCACAATTCATTTTTTACATTAAATGAAATCATTATACAAAACATAATATATAAACATGTAAATTAGCATGCATTAAAGAAAAGATTAGAATGATTCTTATCTTTGTAGATTTCCATATGCCACGAACAATCTTCTCCAAGTTCCAATGGATGGATCTGCAACGATCTTGATCACAAACAATTTTTTGAACAATCTCGAACACTACCACAAGAGTAACCTCGTTATTATTTGGGATCAAATAGAGGGATATGTGGTATCCAACTATTGGGAGAGGGAGATGAGAAAAAGCTTTTGAGGAGTAGAGAGGATTTTCTTAGAGAAAATTCTGCACAATAACACTAGGGTGTTGTGTATTGTTAGTCTTTCTCTTTGATGAGAATGTGTGTATTCTTTTCTAAAGGGCCATAAGGAGGTTTTTATATAGAGAAAATGACTAAGCCATTTTCCTAATATTTTCGTTTTCTATAATCAATTAAATAACACTTATTTAATTAATTACTCCATTAATTAAATAACACTTATTTATTTATACATTAAACCAAATTTAATGTATATATTTAATTATAATAAACATTGCATGCATATGTGCAAAACCTATTTATTAATTAATTATTTGTGAATCTAATTCACTTGAATTAATTAATTTCAATCTTATTCAATTATCAATTTCCAATTTAATTATAGATCATAACCGTAATTATATATTTACCACATTTATGTATAGTTTCCTCAAATTAATTTGAACAATTCAAATTATCTCTCTTAAATGTCTTCTAGTGAGTTAATGAAGGGACATGTTGGACCTATAAATTAGAAGCTCCAACGATATGAGATTAATTGGCTAAACTCATTAACCAAATTAATCAATATTTGTTAACTGTGGGTATATTCCATTAAAGACCCACAACTACACTCTTCTCACTATAGATATATTTCTGTGTCCATGAATATAGACCAATACCAGTAAGTTAGTCTTACACGAGTGTTCGTAACTCCAACTGGGTCAAATTATCGTTTTACCCTTGGGTTTTCTCTGACTTCTTAAGTACCAGTGCTTCTCTAATGAACAACCTGTTTATGGTCCAACCAATAAACAGAAACCCTTATCGGGCTAATGTAAGGGTATGACCCTTTGTTCAAGTCCCAGAGACACCACTTAAGGAAACACTTATCTACTTACCCTTAAGGAAGGAATGAGTGAATTCCATCTTGTATTATTATGTTCCCATCTCCCTATTTGGTCTTGTCCTCAAAATAGTAGGCATATTGGATCGACGATCTGGCCACCCTCACCCATACAAATCAAAGGACAATCCCTCGTAAACAAGAGTTCATAATATACTCAGGATTAAGACTAAGTCACCTAGGTCATCCTATTGAAATAGAAAGCTAACTAGTCAACGGTGTTACATCTAATGGTCATCTTGTATTATTATGCTCCAATCTTATGAAAACTCATTGCATAGGATACCCCCACTCATGTGTGACTTACACGAATGTGTTAGATCATTACGTTTGTATCAAATACAAGGTGGGTCATATTCATAGTGTTACCAGGATAAGGTACCTAGCCTTATTCCTATACTATAGACCTTTTAAGCTATATCTTGAATATTGATCCCTGTATGTCTCCACATAAAGTTCAAGACTCATGAAACAGTCTTGGATGTTAGTTTATTGAATTTAGGGTTATTAAGAAAAAATAAACAACAATATAAACAATAACATTTATTGATTTAACATCTATAACTCTTTATTGATGACGGTCAATTAATAGAATTTTCTATCTATGAGTTTTAGAGTATAAAACACAACTCCTTTGAGCTCTCCTAGGCTTCTTCATGGGTTTTCAGCCCCACTGGCGTCTCCCATTGGTCCCTCTTAGCTCTTCTAAGCTCTTCCATGGTTCCATTGAACTCTTAAACTCTCTTATGGGTTATTGGAGCTCCACTAGGCTCTCCCTTGGGTCCTCTGAGTTCTTCTAGGCTCTCTATAGGATCTAATGGCAACCTAGAGGGGGAATGAATACGGTCGTCTGCCAATTTTAATTTTAAAATTCTAAATGTGACAACTAAACTTGAATCTTAATTTAAGAAAATTATATAGCATCGAGCAACCAATTCAAGTTAGTAACACATATCACAATTATACAAAGCAACAAAATAATCCTAACATGCAATCTAAAAATTAGAAAATAAATTAACTTTAAAAGTAAAGTGAGTTCGGGGAAAAAAGACATCGAATTATAGTGGTTCGACAATGTGTCTATGTCCACTCTCCAAGACTCCTAGGTTATTTTACGGAAAAAAGTTTTCTTGCAATTTAGTACAAAACCTACACGACCATTTTTTTCACCTAGGCTAAAGAGAAATCCAAATGCTTTTCACTGGTTCAGGATCGAACAAATTTATTTTTCTCCCAACCCAAGGTATACTCACACCTTAATATAAAATCTCAATAAAAAATAAAAAATTACCTCTAAATAGTAAAACACACAAGTTTAGCTGTATGATACTCCAACAATTTTGTCTTAACTATTACACTAGTAAAAATTGACAAGAATGAGAGAAATATGAAGTTTTAGGCATTTGAAGGATGAAAAAAAATGGATGATTAAAGTGCTGGAAAATTTCTTTGATTTTTCAAGAAGGGCACTAGGAGGATATAGGATAATTGGTTATAAAAATTGAAGGATTTAACCTCAATCATTATATCTAGGATAAAAGAATGGATGGTTAAAATTAAATAGGAAGATAAAATAATGGATATAAAATTTAGGAAAATAAATTGGGGATTAAAGTGGATTCACATTTTCCCACATTTTTTTTTTTCAATTCATAGATTTGGGATGTCATATGTTGCAATCTCATGTGATCCCACTTTTTCCATTTTCATTTTCTTTTTTCTTTTCATCCCCTTTTAACAACGAAGCACATGTCATCTTATAGTTGGTTTAGGTTTACCACGGCACTATCATGTCATCGAATACATCAAAATTTGTTTCTAATCTTCCTTTACTCACATCTTTTTTGTTTGAACTCCCATTCAAACAATTTAAGATGTATTGGAATCGTCTTTTTGAGCTCTACAAAATAAATACTTTGAAACATTAGGAAAAAAAAACAATAGTACCAAATTTGAGTTTGTTATCATCAAAATACTTGATTTGATTGAAGCCTTACTGTAACATTCCGAATTTCAAGTTAATTTAAATTAATTATCTTAAATTTATCGGATTTTGATTTTGGTTTTGAAGTTGAATTTGAGACGATAATTAATTAAAATTAGGTTCATAAGAGAAATTGAAATTAACTTAGAAAAAGATTTGAAGTTTTGGTCTAAAATCATTGAAGATTGAGAATTAAAGCGGTGTTTGGCTCACCAACATGAGTTGAGTTAATTTGGTATAATATATCAACTTATTGTTTGGCCTACCAACTTTAAATGATAGTAGAGTTGAGTTGGTATATTTTACCAATTCACCTCAACTCTCCCTTATTTCCATGTTTTCAATGGCTCCACCCATCAGCATATGTCACATTCCAAAAACTAATTTCGGGCTCTGACAATCACCTTTGATGAAGACTCTGTTGGGATTGATGCCCTAAATCTCGTAGGGTTCTTTAGTTTGTAAACCCTTTGTATGAACAAACATTTGTGATGTAATAATATACGATATTTTATTCACTACTGTCTATGAAATATGAGATATTTTAGTTGTATTAACCACAAACCATAAACTAAAATCCTTGGTTGTCATTGTAACTTAAGCTGTATGTGGAGATATACAAGTGGATCGTGCCTTAAGTGATAACCTAAATGGTCTGTAGTATATGGATAAAGGAGGGAAACCTTATCCTGGTGACACTACAGATACGGCCCGCTTTATAGATGTTACTATAGGATCTCATATCTAAGAGTTCCATGAGCGCATTCGGATCCCTCTGATCTCACAGTGACCGAAATACAAATATATACATTCAACATACAGTTATGCAAATAAATACTAATTATCGACATGCTTAGAACAAGATAAATAACAAGGAGACAGAGTTTCTTACCAGTTGAAAACTATCTTCAAACTTCATAACTCCTATGCAGCGGAAACCCTCCCAGTGATCTACCAATGCCTGGCGGGAACGTCGACTGCAACTGCACGATTAACACGAACACGAACGCCGCAACGGGGATGACACTACCACTAATGAGCCCCGAGTATTCTCGGAGTGAAAACCCAAAGGGTGGGCTTTAGTGAATTGGGTAGAGGATGGAGGAAAAACGAGTTGTGTAGGCGATAAGTGGGAGAGAAAACGATGCTATCATATAGCATAAATGCTTATCGTCTAGAAGAGCTACACGATTATGTAGGATTTGCTGAATGATCGTTTAAGAAAAGGTATACGATTGTTTAGCTAAATCGGCACACTATACGATCGCTTAGAGAAACTAACCGATCATTTAGGCGACAGTGTGCGATCGTTTAGCAGGAGGTGGATGATCGTCTTGGTGGAGAAGCGACTATCGTATAGGATCTCGAGCGATCGTCTTCTTTTACCAACGCGCGCTTCACGAATTCTCTTTGGGCGGATGAACGGTGATTGATTGCTCGATTCAAAATGAATTTTTTTTTTTTCATTTTTAACCCATCGGTTACCATAACCAACGCTACCCACTACCCACGTATGAACGTAGAAAAATGATTAATTATCATATAATTAATCAATTAATTAATTAATAAATATAATCATATTATATTTATATCCTATAGTTTGATATCACATATCTACTATAGTATTTTCTCCTCTACTTGATATAAATCATATTTATATCTAATTTTCTCAAAATAATATATCTCATACATTTAGCCAATTATATCATATATAATTAATCAGTCCAATTATATCATATATAATTGAACTTCCTCTTGTTAAATTGAACATTTCAAATTAAACGAAATACTAGTTCTCAACTTTATCCAAGCTACCCAGGGGACCTAATGAACCTGTGGCTCGAAGCTCCAACAGTACGTAAATAGCTGACGAGATTGACTATCTGTTAACTGTCAGTGATTCCACTAAAGACCAACAGCTGAACTCTTCTTACCACAAATATATTTTTATGTCCATCGAATATAACCAATCATGAGTATGATGACCCTTCACAGATTCTTGTAAGTACAGTTGGGCCAATTTACTGTTTTGCCCCTATAGTTACATCTCCTTAAGTACCCCTGATTCCTCTAGTGAGCAATACAACATAGTCCAACTATGTGTGAACACCTCTTGAGCCAAGAGAAGGTGTGTGGCGCCACATCGTTCAAGCCTTGGAATCAACCCTTAAGGGAGCCATCTATCTACTTACCCCTGCCTCGGGGAAGAAGTGAATTCTATCTTGTGTAGTTGAGTTCTCAACTCCCAAATCAGACGAATCCTCAAAATGGTAGGTTTGAATCGGTGACCTGACCACTCGCACCCATACAAATTAAAGAACCACCCTCAATGGTAGGAGTTCCCAACTCACTCAGGATTGAGGTCATGTTACCTATAGTCATTCTAGTGAAGTGAAGTCTCTATCATGAACGGTGTTATATAACGAGACGTTAACACTTCGTGGTCAGGTCTTATACAAACTCTTTGTATAGGACGCTCCCGCTCACATGTCCCCAACACGAATGATTAGGATCAGACCATCTGTGACAAGTCATAACACTTGTGACCATTCCACAAAGCGGGCTGCATCCGTAGCGTTACCAAGATAAGGTTTCCCTCCTATATCCATATACTACAGACCATTTTGGTTATCACTCAAGACATGATCCACTTGTATGTCACCACATACATGTTTGAGTCACATATAGATAACCAGAGATTTTATGTTTATTGGTTTGTGGTAAAGCAAATAAAACAAGTAAATGAGCAAAAATACATGATGTGAAGTAAATATCATATATGAACAACACAAGTGTTCGTACATACTATTTACAAACTATAGGACACGAGACTTTAGGGCATCAACCCCAATAGTTACAAGTGTTGTAAAGTGCTACAAATGATCTGATTCTAGTCATTCATGTGGAGACATGCGAGCGATGGTATCCTATACAAATGAATTTGTATAAGACAGGACCACGAAATGTTTAGTCTCGTTATATAATGTCGTTCATGACAGTGACTTTCATTTCACTAGGATGACCATTGGTAACATTACCTTAATCCTGAGTGAGTTGGGAACTCCTGCCTATGAGGGCGGTCCTTTGATTTACATAGGTGCAAGTGGCAAGATTGCCGACTCAAACCTACCATTTTAGGGATTCATCTGATTGGGGAGCTGGGAACTCAGCTACACAAAACGAAATTCACTTCTTATTCGAAGAAGAGGTAAGTAGTTAAATTGCTTCCTTAAGGGTTGTTTCCGGGGCTTGAACAGTGTCGCGTCACACCTTCTCATGGCTTAAGAAGAGTTCACTCATAGTACGACTATGATGTATTGTTCATTAGAGGAATCAGTGGTACTTAAGAAGTTAGAAGTAACTACAGGGGCAAAATGGTAAATTGGCCCAGTTGTACTTACGAGCGATTTGTTAAGGGTCATCGTACTATTGATTGGTTATATCCAATGGACACAGAAATATATCTGTAGTGTGAAGAGTGTAATTGTCGGTCTTTAGTGGAATGCCCGACAGTTAACGGATGGTGGATATCGTGATTAAAGAGTTTAGTCAGTTATTCAAGTTGAGAATCAAGCTATAAGTTCATAAGGTCCCCTTGGTAGCTCAATGAATTCATGTTGAGAATCAATTTTTGGGTTAGTTTGAACTGTTCAAATTAACAAGAGGGAATTTGATTATATATGATATAATTGATTTGATGTATTAGATACATTAGTTGGAGGAATTATATAAATATGATTTATATTAAATGCAATAAATGAAAAAAAGAACTATAGTTTAAATATAACATATGATGTGATATTAAAACTATAGGTTATAAATATAATATGGTAAATTAGTTATTATATTTATTTATAATAAAAAAATTATAAAATAATTGTTGGTTGTTATTATTTTCTTCTTTAACCGAATAAGTGGGAGGTTTTTATGAGTTTTAATAACTGATGGATAAAAGGAAAAATGTTTTCATATTTTCAGTAATGAAAAGACATAAGGATAGGGTAAAGAAAAGCTATACTGCATTTTGAGAGAGTACACGATCATGCATCGAGGCATCGAGTTTGGTGAACGATAGTTCCTCATTTTTTCAATGATCGAGTACCAAGTTTATATGATAGAATTTCTCTTTCTCCCATTTACTTGATCGTTTAAACCGATCGTATAGTTCCTCTTTCCCTCTACCAAATCCACACAAAGCCCACACCTTCTGGATTCTCACACCAAAAATACCAAGGTAGCCTTTTGGTTGTGTCGAGTTGGTTGTTTGAGGGTCGGGGATCAAGTATTACTCGATTATGTTCGAGGATATGACAGTTCATCATTCACTGGTTGTTCATTATATTCGTGCATTTCATCGAGTTTTCTGGGACGCGTGACTGGTGTTGATCGAGGGAATACTCGAAGAAGAGTTCTTCAAAGATATGTCACTCGATTCCTTTTGTATTTAACTTGAAAACGTGCTATAATTTACTCGATGATGCATAACTACTCTTGTATGTTTGTAAATACTTTGTTCTTTCACAATGGGTTTGGAACAATCTTGCTTCTGCTCACTGGTTTTCTTGTTTAAGAGTTCCTTCAATTGGTACCAGAGCCAGGTTGTTATGATATTCCAAATTTCGTTGATGTATTGAATTGCATTTACATTCTTGGTGGGTTTTAAGCATATCTACATTGCGTTTAAGTGTTAGATGTATTTGTGGATGTGAATTAATGTTTTTTTCTGGGATGATTGCCTCTGTTGACTGCTTTCTTTTACTTTTCAAAGTTAATTTGTAAGGGCCCTTGTGTTTTTGGGCATTATTAACTTGCTATCGAGTCTATATTTAAAGTGTTTGAGTCTGTAAGAGTCATTCGTGATGAAGCTTCAAGGCATGGCGATGCAGTTCATATCGAGGAAGAAGACTAAAGGTTGGTCAAATCATATAGCCCAGGTTAAACGATCGTTTAGATTTGGCTAGGCGATTGTGTAGAAAAGTTCTACTGAATCGTGTAGAATTTGCTAAACGATCGCATGGCTGATGCTACGCGATCAAGTAAAGAGTTTACTCGATTGCGTTGTGTTGGCTACACAATCGTGTAAACGATGGGGGTAAACGATCACTGAGTATGGGATACTTGTTGCATGGTAGGTGCACGCACTAAACGATCGCGTAGGCCAGCATGCTCATCACATAGTCTCTTGCTACTCGATCACTCGGTATGTGATACTTGATACTCGACGCTTGCTTCTCGATTGTTTAGACGATCATGCTTCATCGCATAGTTGTCATCTACTCGATCGTTTAGGCAGGTGTTATACTCGGTGTGCTGCACGATCGAGTGGCCTTCATGCTTCATCGTATAGTCAAAGGTACTCGATCTATGCTACACGATCGTGGTTACTCGACCAACGTTACTCGACGATCACAATGAAAAGCTAAACGATCAGGGAGCGAGGCTTCGCCCGGGTGGTTCAAGACCCGGTTTACCTGTTTGAACCAGTTGACTTGATGGTTTTATGTAATGTATAGTTTAATTTTTGGTTTTTTTAGGCTAATCATCCCAGTCCATTAATTTTTTTATGAATGTATATGTGATGTATGTTTAAATTATATGTCATATAGTATGTCATATAATTTTAAATCGCACCATAGGTTATGCATTATTCATACATCAATTTTATATTATAAGAGTTATAATGTAGTGGCTTGCATGATTAAATTACTTTAAAACATGTTCATGCATCATATAATATAAGAGTTATAATATATGCATGCATTAAGCATATTCATGCATCATCTTTATATTATAAGTGTTATAGTATAAGGGTGTATGAAAACATATATGCTTGGTTCATTACAACTAATATAAGAGTTATATATAGTAATGAATGAATATTTCATGAGGCATGACACATAGGTGATTTTATAAAAGTTATAAATACCTATTCTAGCTTAGCAATGTAAATGGTTTTAATTGTTTCCTTTTACAAGAGTTATAATGGAAATTAGAACTAAAATCAATAAAAAAAAGACATGCATGCAAAGTTAAGCTTAAATCATGTTTTAAAAGAGCTTTAAAATTTGATTGAGATAGACCTAAGGTCACGGTTCTAATGAGATTAGAAACCGAAGTTTAATCTTCTAATCAGTTTAATAGGATTACATTGACCAATAAAAGATTTAGAATGTACCAGATCTATCTATAAGAGACCATTTATCTAAGGCGGGTTCTGTCTAGGCTGGGATATTTAAGTTGATGGAATTAGAACACCTCTACTTGGGAACCTACCTGGAAAGGTGAATTAGATAGATTTTCTGCATGCATACAAATTTGATAATAGCCTGTTAAAGTGTTTAATGAGACTTGATTCAAACTTGTTTAATCATCAAAGAAAGAGTTGTTTTCTAGCAAATTAAACTTACGCTTATATAAAATCAGTAGCGGGATTGTCTAAGTTAATGAATCCCTAGGTAAAACATTCAGTGGGAGGTACTTGGGGTATATGATACTCCACTTAAACCTCTACACATTTCTCCCTAAAGTTCACTATGTAAGATCTATCCTTAGCCCCGAGGCACCCTGCGAGTGTCCCTCTAAAGGATGGTGTTTGGGTAGGTCAATACTAAGGTGAATGGAGAGAATGTTCATAGTAAGTGGGAGCAGGACGTGTGATAACATATCCCACGGTTTCCCTCATTAGGTTGGATAACGTTTTCGTGCATCGCCTTGAGACACCTTAGAAGTGTCCCCTTAAAAAGGATAAGGTTGTTTTAGTCTCTTGTCCAAATATGCTTTTTCCCTACGGTAGACACATTAGGGCAGAACTCTCGAGCCTAAAATGAGGTGTTACACTTACGCGAATTTGTTAAGGTTGTTAACAAATTCTGGACCGAAAAATGGTGATTGTCAGAGTTAGTTACAAGAGTTGTTTCTGTATAATGGTTGAGAATATATCATCCAGTGAAGGGGCACCTAATCACCTCACTGGTGACTTTTGTCCTACCTCGCAGGGCATCATTGCAAAATAGATGTTTTTTCACTTACGGTACATTAGAGTTATTTTGCTAAAACTTAAAATTGGTGTTAAAAGTGGTAATGCAAATAGACTTATTAAGTTTGTTCATGATTTGTTAGCAACTTTAAAAATGGCAACCACCACTTTAGCTCTATTAGCTGCCAACAAATTGACTGGCGAAAACTACGGTAGTTGGAACAACACGATTAACACCATACTAATCATTGATGAGCTGCGGTTCATCCTTATGAAGGAATGTCATTCTATTCCAACTCAGACCACCGCTTAAAATGTTTAAGAGGCATATGAGAAGTGGACATGGGCGAATGAGAAAACTCGAGCTTACATCTTGGCCAGCCTGAACGATGTCTTGGCCAAGAAGCATGAGTCTATGGTCTCTGTTCGTGAGATCATGGAGTCCTTGAGGGGAATGTTCGGACAACCGTACGAGCAGCTCAAGCATGAAGCTCTTAAGTGCATCTTTAACTCCAAAATGGAGAAGGGTATATCTATTCGAGAACATGTTCTGTAGACGATAGTCCACTTTAATGTGGCGGAGATGAATGAGGCTCGTATCGATAAGGGAAACCAGGTTAGCTTTATTATGCACACGTTGCCAGAAAGCTTCCTTCACTTTGTCAACAACACTGCTCTGAAAAAAGTTGATTACACCCTTACAACTCTCCTCAACGAGTTTGAGACATTCCAATCCTTGCTGAAAAGCAAGGAGAAGAAGATTGGTGAGGCAAATGTTGCTTCATCATCTAAGAAGTTCCATCAGGGTTTGACCTCAAGAATTAAGTATGCACTTTCTACTTCCAACACTAACAAGTGGAAGAAGAAGAAGGGTAGTAAGGGGAAGGTGAAGGCACCGGCTAACCCACAATCTACCGCACAGTGGGCTAGGCGACCAGCACCGGTTGAAAAAGGAAAATGTTTCCATTGCAACCAGAATGGGCACTAGAAGCAGAACTGTACATGTTGGTTAAAGGAGAAGAAGAAGGCTAAGGCCAAGGCCAAACAAGGTAAATGTGTTTTACTGGTTTTGGAAACTTGTTTAGTGGAGAATGATGATTCTGCCTGGATTATAGACTTTGGGGCCACTAATCATGTTTGTTATTCTTTTCAGGGGATTAGATCCTAGCGGCAGCTTGAGGCTGGTGAGATGACGATGCGAGTAGGCACCGGGCACGTCGTCTCAGCTGTGGCAGTGGGAGGACTCTAGTTGACTTTACATAATAGATACAATTATGTGTGATATAATTAGTTTGATGTATTAGATACATTATTTGGAGGAATTAAAATAAATATGATTTATATTAAATACAATAAAAGAGAATAAGAACTATGGTTAAAATATTACATATGATGTGATATTAAAACTATAAGTTATAAATATAATATGATAAATTAGTTATTATATTTATTTATAATAAAACAAATATAAGATAATTGTTGGTGGTTATTATTTTCTCCTTTAACCGAACAAGTGGGAGGTTTTTATCAGTTTTAATAACCGATGGATAAAATTTTTCCTTTTTTCAGTAATGAAAAGACTTAAAAATTGGGTAGAGAAAAGCTATACAACAGGATTCGACCCATGATGGCCAAAAATTCATAGGAGGTCACCCAACATAGGATTGCTTCAAGCTAAGCACGCTTAACTTTGGAATTCTTATGATTGAGCCACCGAAAAAGAAGGTGTAGCTTGTTGGTATAGGTAGTAACTTTCAATTCTTTTAAGCCTTTCTTAAACCACACTTTCATGTCCTCAGGATCCCTCTAATTCGGATGTGTTATAGGTTCATTTATGTACTCCTCCTAAACTCGAGTCATTACATGAACGATCTAGCATCGAGGCATCGAGTTTGTTAGACGATAGTTCCTCATTTGCCCAACGATAGATTACAAGTCTATACGATAGACTTTCTCTTTCTCCCACTTACTCGATTGTTTAACTCGATCATATAGTTCCTCCTTCCCTCTACCAAATCCACACAGAGCCCTCACCTCCCGGATTCTCACACGAAGAATACCAAGGTAGCCTCTTAGTTGTATCGAGTTGGTTGTTTGAGGGTCGAGGATCGATATTACTCAATTGTGTTCAAAGATCTGAAAGTTGGTGATTCACTTATTGTTCGTTGCATTCGTGTATTCATCGAGTTTACTGGGATGCGTGACTGGTGTTGATCGAGGGAATACTCAAAGAATAGTTCTTCAAAGGTATGTCACTCGATTCCTTTTGTATAATAACATGAAAGCATACTATAATTCACTCGATGATGCAGAACTGTTCTTGTATGTTTGTAAATGCTTTGTTCTTTCACAATGAGTTTGGAACGATCTTGCTTCCGTTCACTGGTTCTCTTATTTCAAAGTTCCTTCAAACTTCAATAACCAACTCTGGACTCTGAGAACCACCTCCAATGGCAACTCCGACAACTAACTTCGGGCTCTGATAACCACCCCCGATGACAATCTCGGTGACAAAATCCGGATTCCAACAACCACCTTCGATGATAGGTCCGACAACCAAATTCGAGCGTCGACAAATGTCGTACTACCAACTCTGACGACCAATTGGCTTCGACAAAAAACTCCGATAACCAAATTGTAGTCTTCGACAACCACCTCCGACTACAAACTCCGATGAAAATCACCTTCGATGATCACCTTTGAGTGAGTAACTCCAACGACCAACTCGAGGCTTTGACAACCACCTACGACGACAAACTCCGACAATCAACTCTAATACCACCTTCATGCGACTAACTTTGGACTTCTAAAGTTACCTCTGAGTATAATTTCCAGTGAAAATCCTATATGATCAACTTCGACGACCACTTTCGCACAACCAACTATGGGATTTGAAAAACATCTCTGATGATAAACTTCGACAACCAACTCCAATACACCTTCATGTGAACAACATCAGGCTGCGACAACCACCTCTAGCTATAAACTCTAGCAAAAATCATCTTCGATAATCAACTTTGACAATCACTTCCGACTACACTACACGAAAAACGACCTTTCTTGACATTTGCAATTTTAAATACTTGACATTTTTATGAAAAAATGTCATCAAATAGGTGATTTTAAAGAAAAAAAAAACAAGAATTGTTTTAAAAAAGCACTGGTTTCCAGAAAATATTGTATTTGACGTTTTAAAAATGTCAAGTTCAATTAATGGTTTCTTGATGTTTTTAAAACATCAAGAATATTAGAATATACAGGGCAGTGTTGCAATGCTATGAATTTTGATGGAAAAATGAAAAATGCACGCACCTCACGCAAACAGCATTTCAACGCTACAGGTTTTGACAGAAAAATAATGCACCTCGCAAACACCGTTGCAACGCTCTCAATAGCATTGCAGTGCTATAAAACAACCTTTTTTTTTAAAAAAAACGAGTCGAACTGCTCGTTTTTCTTTCTTCTCTTTGCAAAATTTCTGCAATTCTTCTTGATTTTTCACTTCCCTTTGATGCATCTTTGTTATTTCATCAATCTTGAAGAGATTCTTCATTGAGGTAAGTAGATTTAGTTTAGATTAGGTTTAATTCTTGATTTTCTTGGTTTGAGGCATGAACATTCAAAGTTAGGGCATGATTTTTTTGGTTTGAGGCTTGAACTTTCGAAGTTAGGGCTTAATCTCTCATGTATATTCTTGAATCTCATAATAAATTCTTCCTTCAAATTGTTATTGGTTTGAGGCATGAACTTTCAAAGCTAGGGCTTGATTTTATTTCATCAATCTTGAAGAGATTCTTCATTGAGGTAAGTAGATTTAGTTTAGATTATGTTTAATTCTTGATTTTCTTGGTTTGAGGCATGAACTTTCAAAGTTAGGGTTGATTTTTTTAGTTTGAGGCTTGAACTTTCAAAGTTAAGGCTTAATCTCTAATGAATATTCTTGAATCTCATAATAAATTCTTCTTTCAAATTGTTCTTGGTTTGAGGCATGAACTTTCAAAGCTAGGCTTGATTTTATTGCATCAATCTTGAAGAGATTCTTCATTGAGGTAAGTAGATTTAGTTTAGATTAGGTTTAATTCTTGATTTTCTTTGTTTGAGGCATTAACTTTCAAAGTTAAGACTTGATTTTCTTGGTTTGAGGCTTGAACTTCCGAAGTTAGGTCTTAATCTCTCATGTATATTTTTGATCTACATGTGATATTTTAACTTCCAAAGTTATTGACATTTCTATTGGTATATTGCATACATTTTGTCTAGAAAGTCACACATTTAAATATGGCTTGATTACCATTTCAAAAGTTGATTTACCTCTTTGGTTTAAATGCAACTTTGGTTTAAATGCGTCTTTCTTGTTTTATTTGAAGTCATTTGCACTTTCCCTTTTGTAGGACATTTTACATTGCACTTTCCCTTTATTTGATGTATTGAGCAAAGTGGGGATATTTGTAGGATATTTTATACAAAATGGTTCTTTATTGACGTCAAGGTTCTGCTATGAGAAAAATTCTAGCTTCGTAAAAAGTAATTTGTGGACGTTTAAGCTGTTGGGCTTTATTTTATTATGTCTAGTTGCTTTTCCTTCAAGAGATATTATCTAAAATTAGGTACCATAATACAATGTCAAAGGTAGTTTTGGATTGGTATAGTTGTTATGTGGGTAGGATAGTTTTGATAGAAGGTTTGAAAATGTATGTTATGAAATTGTTCATATTTGGTTGATTGTGAAAATTATGTTCCTTATATTATTTTAGAAGTGCCCATATGGGTCTGTCCATATTCTTCTAATTAACTTACAAAATCCTTCTTGGAGTTGTAAAGCTTCAATCTATATATTGTAGTTTTTGTATATTATTTCATTGACATAGGTGCTCAAAGCGATGAGTTCAAGGTGGGCTACGTTGTTCTTGTAGAGGCAGGAGCATAGTGAGCGAGATTTGGCTAGGATTACTTCATACGGGATAGATAGGTGTAATTTTTTTTAATTGTTCTTAGAGGGGATCAGGTTATTGATTGTCCAATAGAAAATGTGTTCATATGAGGGTTGATAGTTGTTATACTTTTGAAATTGTTCATATGGGGTTGATTATAATGTTGGAATTGTTCATATGGGCTTTTTTATATTCTTTTAACTTAGAAATACTTTATGAGGTTGTAATATTAACAATGTTAAAGAAATGAAGTTTTTATAAAGAGATATTGGTGGAAATTTGGCTGATATATAAGATTGAAAATGCGTGTATTGTTTATTTGATTGGTGAATGCATGTCATATACCAAATGTGGTTGTTGGATCATAATACAAGAGCAATTATAGGTAAAAACATCAACATTACAGTTTTTTTTTTTAAAAAAAAATCACTAGCAAATTTCTTGACATTTTTTCCTTGTCAAGATTATAGATATTCTTGACATTTTTTCCTTGTCAATAATACTCATATTCTTGACATTTCAAGCATGTCAAGTGTCATTGTTTCTTGACATTTTTTAAATGTCAAGTGTCACTTTTCTTGACATTTTTAAAATGTCAAGAAAATCGACATTCTTGACACTGATTTCCTTGATGTTTTTTAAGACGTTAAGAAAAGTGATTCTTGTTGTGATGGAGTAACAACTCTTGTTGAAGGACTAGTTTGATCAACAACTCTTGTTGATTTATCTAAAGATTCTCTGGACATCTCATCTAATACTAGTTCACTGCGAGATTAATGATTTCTAATGTGATCTTCCTCTAAGAATGTAACATTTGTCGATACAAACACCTTATCTTCTTGAGGATCATAAAATAGACCGACTTTTGTTTCTTTAGGGTATCCTACAAATAGGCATATCTTTTAACGTCATTCCAACTTCTTAGAGTTTTGCACCAATACGTGTGTCGGGCATCCCTAAATTCTTAAATGATGTAAACTACCTTTACATCCTTTCCATAACTCATACTGTGTTTTTGAAACACTTTTTGAGGGAACCATGTTCAGTATATGTACCTTAGCTTGTACTGCATACCCCCATAAAGATTGAGGTAACTAGGCATAACTCATACTTGAACAAATCATGTCTAACAAGGTTTGATTTCTCCTTTCTGTTATACCATTCTGTTGTGGTGTACCAGGTGCTATGAGTTGTGATCGAATTTCATATTCTACTAAATAGTTATGGAATTATAAATCTATATACTCACCACCCTGATCTGATCACTACAACAAATATGCCTTTTAATAGCATTTCGTTACAACCTTTTTATATAATGCTATCAAAAAAAGAGAAAAAAAAAAAGAAGAGCGCTGTGAGAATTAGGCGGTAAATTTTAAGGAATAAAAAAAATTCTTCCCCCCCCCCCTCCCTTTCTTCTCCTCAATTGGTGAAAATTAGGGCTCATTTTCAGCCTTTCCCCCTCTCTTCCTTCCCCATTTCTTCTCCTCTCATCTTCAAATTGATGAAAATTAGGACTCATTTCCAGCCTTTCCCCATCTCTTCCTTCCCCCTTTCTTCTCCTCTCATCTTCAAACTTTCCTCTTTGTGAACTGAAAATGTAGAGAAAAAGAGACAGAGCAGAGCAATTTTCTTTTCTTGTCTATTTTTTATCATTAATTGGAAATCTACTCTTCTACCTAATTTTTCTTAAAGAAATCATATTATTTTTGCTAAAACAAACTCATTTTTGAATTACAATACTAAAGACATTTGAGTTCTTTTAACAAAAAATTTATAAGATTAGTCTGTAATCTCCAATTTTGAGTTAGATTTTTTAAGAGACTTATGTGATTAAAGCTTTGTTTTGATGTAGAAGGATATGCTTTTAAGTTTTGTTAAACCTGTTGGATGATCATGAAGAAATAACAATCAAAGTTGGACAAATCATTATTGCTAGAAATTGTTTTCAATTTAGCATGAATATGGTTTTAGATAGACGATTTTGGATCGATAGGCCTAGAAATCTGTGTCCGTTTTGATAATTTCGTTTTCATTTTTAAAAGAGAGAGACCCAAATTCCAATGTTTTTTTTTTTTTTTTTTTTTTTTTTTTTTTTTTCTTTCCTTCCTTGAAGATTGAGGAAGGGAATGAGCAGGGGCCTCGAAAAAAATATTGTTGAAAGAGAATTAATGTGAGTTAAGATTTTTTATTAGAAGTGTGGATTTTGTTGAGGGGAAGGGTATGTTTTTGGTATTGACTTATAGTTTGAGTGCTCTGAGGAGAGCTGGAAGATTTCACATAGGTTAATGAATAGTAAGATATATTCTTTCCATCCAAAATGAAAATTTATTATATTTTTTATATTGATCAATTGATCCTTGTATTGTGATCATTTAACATTGTAGATAATTTTCTCAAACAAAACGTTTAACGTTGCAGCCAAGGTATTTAATTACATAAATTTTCTTCTTGTTTGTGAGTTTGTAGATATGCAGAGATCTTAGATGGATATAAAGAGAAAAGATCCTAAAAGTTTTAAGAAGGCCAACACTTGGATTGCAAGGATAAGTTTATTCTAATTCACAAAAATGGATTTGTTTGGTTGTTAGAAAGTAAGTTTTCTTTGTAAATTTTATATCATCTTTACTTAGGTTGTCATTATATATAAAATGAAATGATTAACCTTGCTAGCTGTCAAACTACTTCAATCTTCTTATTCTCTCTATTACAATAGTGTGCCACTTGAATATGAATAGATAAACAGAATGTGAAAATGCTAAGGAAAAAGATAGTTTGAAGAAGATCAGTGAGGAATGATCAACACACCGTAATTTGAGTGGGCCAACAAAGATGTTTAAGCCGATTTTGCAAAAGGCACTCAATTCTTATTTATTTATTTTTTTTCTATTTTTTGTGAGGCCATATACATCATTTTTGGTTAAGATTGAGTTTCAGTTTAGGGAGGTTCGAATTATTTGATCTAGATTGGTTCCTTCTTTTTTATTTTGATTCAATGACAAAGGTTATTATACATGTTTTCTCTTTATTGAGAGTTTGATTTGACTGTTCTTTTCCTTTAAATAATTTTGAGCTTTCCTATTAATATGGAAGATAAAATGATAATTTTCTTTTATGTTCTCTCTTTAAGTTATTTTCTTTACCTGTAGATAACTACTCTCAATCTTATTTCTTTCCACAATTTACCTAAAGTTGCATAAAAACGCTAAGAATCAATTTTCATTACTAATTCCATATTTAATGTCAGTAATTCAATTGTGGTTTATTAAAATGAGTAAGTAAAATGTGGTCAATATCATTCAGGTACTATGATGTGCGATTGGTGTTCATGTTTGTTGCTTAACAAATATATAAACATATATAACTTATAAACTAAAGAAGCAAATTATAAGGGCACAGGGGCTATCTATCTTGGTCTTTCAGTTATTTTTTTGGAATCAACATTCAACTGAATGAGTACTTAAATTTTATGAGCACACAGCTGTTGTAAAAGCTATAGCATGGTCTCCTCATTTTCATGGACTACTTGCATCAAGGGTAGAACCGCAGATTTGCATGGACACCCAGACGTCAGGTAATTAACTTTTTATCTCTTTTCTTCTGTAATATTTCTTTCCATATGTTCTAATGTAATTCAAACATGAGTTAGAAGAATCTTTTAGACCCAACCTCCACCTAAAATAATTCAAGAATTGTCGATCTATTTGAGATGCAGATCAAATACTCGCATAAATTAATAATATTTCTAGATTATTGACTTGTTGCTAATATTAATATTAATATAGGGAGACGTTTTTGGAGTAAAAAATGGTGCAATGGATGCCCTTGTAATTCTATGCTCCTAACCTAGCATATGTGTTATCTGGTTTCATCAAAATAATACCATGAAAGTAGTAGTTCTTGCCTGCTATCAAGACTTCTCTCAATCTCCTTAGACCCTTTTTGTTCCTAAAGTTTGGATGTATCATTGAAGAATCTACTTGGAATATATGTTATATGGGGAATAGTTCTTCAGTGGCCATACTTCAATGTCAAAGTTTATGTAAATGGTATTTTCTTTTTATGTGACAGATGTGCAACCTAGCATGGTCAAAGAATGTTAATGAACATGTTATGTGATGCCCCAAAGATAGTTGATTTGGGGATCTCGAGTTGCATGCAAAGGAAAAAAATGAAAAAGATTTCTTTTTCTTTTCCCTTCTTCTTCCTCCTCCACGCGCACACACCCCCCCTTCACTGTGCAGTCGCCGCACCCATCAGCCATCTTTGCTTCCCTGTTCGTCAAATCGAAGCGACGAGTGGTGAGCCGATCATGAAGCTTCATCCACCGCCGCCTCTTCGCACCTCAGCCTAGCGCGCTTCGATCGCCTTTAGCCACACGACCATGGGTCTCCAGCCGCGCCGAGTTTTTCAACTGCTTTCTTTTGTCTCCGTTCTCCATCCGTCAGCCACCGATCTAAACCCTAAGCGTCGTCCGCCAGCCGTCGATCTATACCCCGAGCGCCGTCCGTCTGTCGCTGGTTCTGGTAGCCGTCAGATCGCAACAGTTCCGACTGATCTGTTTGTTGGGGTAAGTTCGATTCTTTCTTTTTTTTGCAGCCCATTGTCATTTGGGATTCTCGGGCCTAAGCTAACCTTCACTTATGGAATTTGTGATTGGTTTCAGGAACATGTGACGGTGAAGGAAGTTTTCGAGCAGAGTAAGGGTTGGTTTTGGGACAGTTTGTTATCCCGAGGTAAGTGGTTTACTGCCAGTTTTGCCCTAAGATTTTGATAAGCCTGCTGAAAAATTCTTATGTCATGTATGAGTAAACTGTGATAAAATTTGATATGGGTAATTGTGCTGAAGTTGACATATGAGAATACTGTGGTAAAGTTGGATATATGAGTAGACTCGGATACTGTGATAAGGTTTGATGCATGAGTAGACTGGGGATAATGTGCTAAGGTTGATGTATGAGTAGACTGTGATAAGGCTTGATGTATGAGTAGATTGTGATAAAGTTGATGTATGGATAACGGTGTTAAAGTTTGATGTTGATTCATGGCCTTGATTGCATACTTATGTCTGAGATTTTAATGACTGTTAGTTCCAGGATTCATGATTGTATGCTTATGTCCATATGAAATTTTAGTGGCTGTTAGTGTTACTATTGGACTGCACATCGCATGTGTGAGCCTTCGGGCCAACACCCTATGCTTATATACAGTGTCCTTTTTGGGATCACTACTTGTGTTTATGCTTGTGACCTTTGTGTCACTACTTATGAAAGCGTGCCTTCGGGTTCGCCCCTTATGCCTCTATGCCTATGATGTCATTGTGCATTTTAGTCCAATGGAAAGACTAACAGATCACTGAGTGGGCCCAGTAGTGGGCTGCTTACTGAGTATATTTTTTTACTCACCATTTTCTTTCCCTATTTTTCAGGTAAGGGTAATGACAGACTGGTGCATGACAAGAGAGATCCGTTACCTGGCCATTAGGACGATTTACTGCTTCCATCTCAGTTCATGTTTTGAAGTCTAGTGTAAGAGTTAGGTGTTTTACACTCTCATGCAAAATTTATTAATTTTATTATTTGACCATTTAATTTTTTTCATTTTAAAGTTGGGTTTAGGGGTGCCCCGAATGGTAATTTTTTTTTTACTTTATTTTATCTTACTTTTGTTTTAGTTTATTTATTATTATGTAATTATGTTTTCTTATCTTTTCTCATTTGAGCACTATTAAATAAAATTTCAGCTCTTTTATTTGATAGTTTAAAAGAAAATGTACGGTTAAGCCTATGTATGAATAAAGTAGCATCCTAGAAATAAGTAGGAAAGTAGGGTCGTTACAATTGGTATTAGAGCCTAAGTTTTAGGTTCTGTAAACTGACTTACATCGTGAGTCCAATATGTTCCTATTGGCCACAAATGGATCTTTCGTCATTGCGAGGTATGTTGTTTAAAATCCTTTAGGAAATATATATATATATATGAAATCTTACCTGTTGTGCAGTTGTTTGATGGTTTACCCTGCTAGCATGTATTAAAGTGTTGCGTGTGGTCACCAGGTATGGCTCCACAAACTAAAGGAAGGGAAAATCGAGGCAGGAAAGTAGTTAAGGAGTGAGACCCCGACCTGCAAGAACCCGAGGTGTAGAGCCAAGAGGTGTGGAACCTGCCACCTCATGACCCCTCGGGTCAATTGGTAGAAGGTTAGACCAAGGAGCGAGCCTCGAGCTTCGACTGTGCCCCCGTCAGGACCGTCATCCTCAGAAATTCTAGTAGAATATATGGCTATGGTTGCAGCTATTGAGAACGTTGTCACGCAGGCCCTGGTGGGACAACTAAAGGGCATGGTGGTCGAGCAAATAGGCCAGCACGCATAGTCACAGTAGGTGCCATCCTCGTCAGTCTCGTTACCACCAGTTCAGAATCAAGATAGGGCCATGAGTCGGACCGTGGTAGGCCCTTGTTTGGAAGCTGGATACCTACGAGATTTCAAAAAGTATGATCCCCCGACGTTTAACAAGTCTCTGAAAGACCCCACAAATGCAGAATTATGGTTGTCCACTATTGAGGGGATTTTTCAGTACATGAGGTGTCCAGAGGAGCAGAAGCTGCAGTGTGCCGCTTTCGTTCTCATGGACAATGCCAAGCGCTGGTGGCACTCGACTGAAAGAATGATAGAAGCCAGTGGGGCCAAGCCACGTGGGATCAGTTTAAGGAGCGGTTTTACGAGAAGTACTTCTCTGCTCATGTGAGGCACAATAAGTAGGTTGAGTTCACTTGAAGTAGAGGACCATGACAGTAGAAGAGTATGAAGAGAAGTTTGACAAATTGTCTTGCTTCACCCCTGATCTAGTGTCTACCGAAGCAAAGAGGGCCGAATGGTTAGTACAAGGACTCCGAGACAGGGTGTGAGGCATTATGAAAGCTTTGGAGCCTCCTACCTACGTCGCAGCCTTCTAAGTGGCAGCACTCAGGAATAGTGGTGATAGGTACGCTCCCAATCTTGGGGCACTATTCCTTGACATTATTTGACGCTGGCTCGTCCCACTCTTTCATTTCTTCGTTGTTTGTAAAGCATGCAATGTTATTTTTGGAACCTTTGGTTTATGTTTTATCAGTGTCTACACCGTCAAGAAAAATTATGATAGCAAGTAAAAAGATAAAAGCATGTTAGTTAGAAATAGCAAACTGTACCCTAAATTGTGAGTCTAATAGTATTAGACATGCGTGATTTCAATGTAATTCTGGGCATGGATTAGTTGGCTGCCAACCATGCTAGTATAGACTGTTCTCGTAAAGAGGTGAATTTTAACCCCTCTAGAGAAGCCAACTTTAAGTTCAAAGGGGCCAGGACTGTAGTTTTGCTCAAGGTGATTTCAGCGGTTAAGGCTAAGAGATTGATTAACCAAGGTGTCTGGAGTATCTTGGCTAGCGTAGTTGACACAAGAGAAACCGAGGTTGCACTAACCTCTGAGCCAGTTGTGAGAGATTATCCCGATGTATTTCCGGAAGAACTTCCAAGATTGCCTCCATCAAGGGAGATTGATTTTATGATTGAACTGGAGTCAGGCACTATTCCTATATCCAAAGCGCTGTATAGAATGGCTCTGGCAGAATTGAAAGAACTGAAGGTTCAATTGTAGGAACTGCTTGACAAAGGGTTTATTCAACCCAATGTTTCTCCGTG
>NC_052356.1:43789588-43868060 GCF_009727055.1 Benincasa hispida | reverse complement strand
TAGAGGTTGGTATCAGCCCCGGTTCTTATCGTACTAGACGGCTCCATAAACTTCGTAATCTACAGTGATGCTTCTAAGAAGGGTTTGGGTTGCGTGCTTATGCAGCATGGTAGGGTGGTCGCCTATGCCTCTCGCCAATTGAAGGACCATGAGTGCAACTATCCTACCCACGACTTGGAATTGGCAGCGGTAGTGTTTGCCCTGAAGATCTAGAGGCACTACTTGTATGGGGAAAGGGTCCAAGTTTTCACCGACTGCAAGAGTTTGAAATACTTCTTCACCCAGAAAGAGTTAAACATGAGGCAACACAGGTGGCTCGAGTTAGTAAAGGATTACGACTGCGAGATCCTCTACCACCCAGGTAAGACGAATATGGTAGTCGATGCCCTCAATCAAAAGGTAGCTCATTCGGCTGCCTTGATCACTAAGCAGGTTCAGTTGTGTAAAGATATGGAACGAGTAGAGATTGCAGTGGCAGTAGGGGAAGTCACTTCGCAGCTAGCCCAATTGACAGTGCAACCAACCTTGAGACAGAGGATTATTGTTGCACAACGGGGTGATCCCAACCTGGTTTAGAAGTGTTGTCAGTTAGGGTCAGGCCAAGAAAGTGAATTTTCTGTGTCGGTGGACAAAGGTCTTTTATATCAGGGACGGTTGTGCGTCCCAGCAGATGATGGCCTGAAAGGGGAACTTTCGGTAGAAGCTCACAACTCTCCATTTTCGATGAACCCAGGTAGTACCAAAATATACCAAGATGTGAAGCAGTATTACTGGTGGCTTAATATGAGAAGGGAGATAGCTAACTTTGTCAGTAGATGTTTAGTCTGTTAGCAGGTGAAGGCCTCGAGGCAAAAGATAGCAGGCTTGCTACAACCTTTGGATGTACCATGGAAATGAGAGAGCATGGCCATGGATTTCATCACGGGTTTCCCCAGGACAGCGAAGGGTTTCTCAATGATTTGGGTTATGATAGACAGACTCACCAAGGTGGCAAACTTTATTCCAGGAAAGCCCACGAGTGGGCTCAGCTATATATGAAAGAGATAGTAAGGTTGCATGGTGTGCTAGTATCAATTGTGTTCGACAGGGACCCTCGTTTCACCTTCAATTTTTGGAAGAGCCTCCAGGCAGCTTTAGGGTCGCGGTTGAACTTCAATATAGCTTTTCACCCCCAAACTGATGGGTAAACAGAACATTTAAATCAGACGTTGGAGGACATGTTGCGCACTTGTGCGTTGGAATTCTCAGGGGGTTGGGACTCCCACTTACATTTGGCAGAGTTTTCCTATAATAATAGCTATCAGGCTACCATTGGCATGTCGCCGTTTGAAGCTCTTTATGGCAGAGGTTGCAGGTCTTTTGTTTGCTGAGGTGAGATTGGAGAGAGGAAACTGGTGGGAACTGAGTTAGTGGAGTTGACAAATGAAGCCATGCAGAAGATCAGGGCTAGAATGCTAGCAGCGCAAAGTAGACAAAAAAGTTACATGGATGTTAGGCGTAAAGATCTGGAGTTCGAAATAGGTGATAAAGTGTTCCTGAAAGTGGCACTGATGAAGGGTGTCCTGAGATTCGGGAAGAAGGGTAAGTTAAGTCTACGTATTGTAGGGCCATTCGAGATCTTGGAGCGGGTCGGCTCTGTGGCTTACCGTTTGGCCTTGCCACCATCTCTCTCCGCGGTCCATAATGTATTTCATGTCTCCATGCTGAGGAAGTATTTAACGGACCTGTCTCATGTGGTGGACTTTGAGCCCTTGCAGCTGAATGAAAACTTGAGTTATGAGGAGAAGCCCGTGTAAGTTATGGCCAGGGAGGTGAAAGTTTTGCATAGAAAGGAGGTGCCACTAGTGAAGGTTCTATGACAGAACCATCAGTTTGAGGAAGTAACTTAGAAGCGAGAGGACGAAATGAGAGCACTGCATCTAGAGCTCTTCCAGGATTAGAACTTTCGAGGACGAAAGTTTATTAAGGGGGGAAGAGTGTGACGGCCCAAAGATAGGTGATTTGGGGACCTCGAGTTATGTGCAAAGGAAAAAAAAAGAAAAATATTTCTTTTTCTTTTCCCTTCTTCTTCCTCCTCCAGCCGCACGCTCCCTCCCCTCTCACTGTGCAGTTACCGCGCTCATTAGCCATCTTTGCATCCCTGTCCGTCGAACCGAAGCAAAGAGTGGTGAGCCGATCGTGAAGCTTTGTCCGCCGCCTCCTCGTGTCTCAGCCCAGCGCGCTTCGACCACCTTCAGCCACTCGACCATGGGTCTCTAGCCACGTCGAGTTCTTCGACTGCTTTCTTTTGTCTCCGTTCTCCTTCTGCCAGCCATTGATCTAAACCCCAAGCGCTGTCTGCCTGTCACCGGTTCTGGTTGCCGCCGAATCATGGTAGTTCCGGCCGATCTGTCTGTTGGGGTAAGTTCGGTTTCTTTTTTTGAAAGTCCATTGTCATTTGGGATTCTTAGGCCTAAGCTAACCTTCACCTATGGAATTTGTGATTGGTTTCAGGAACGTATAGCGGTGAAGGAAGTTTTCGAGCAGAGTAAGTGTTTTTTTTGGGACAGTTCGTTATCCGGAGATAAGTGGTTTACTGCCGATTTTGCCCTAAGATTTTGATAAGCATGCTGAAAAATTCTTATGTCTTGTATGAGTAAATTGTGATGAAATTTGATATGGGTAATTGTGCTGAAGTTGATGTATAAGAATACTGTGGTAAAGTTGGATGTATGTGTAGACTCGGATACTGTGATAAGGTTTGATGCATGAGTAGATTGGGGATAATGTGCTAAGGTTGATGTATGAGTAGACTGTGATAAAGTTGATGTATGGATAACGGTGTTAAAATTTGATGCTGATTCATGGCCTTGATTGCATGCTTATGTCTGAGATTTTAATGACTGTTAGTTCCAAGATTCATGATTGTATGCTTATGTCCATATGAGATTTTAATGGCTGTTAGTGTTACCATTGTGCTATGCACATCGCATGTGTGAGCCTTCGGGCCCACGCCCTACGCTTATGTACGGTGTCATTTTTGGGATCACCACTTGTGTTTATGCATGTGACCTTTGTTTCATTACTTATGAAAGCGTGCCTTCGAGTTCGCCCCTTATGCCTATGCCTATGATGTCCTTGTGCATTTTGGTCCAATGGAAAGACTAACAGATCACTGAGTGGGCCCAGTAGTGGGCTGCTTACTGAGTATATTTTTATACTCATCCTTTTCTTTCCCTACTTTTTAGGTAAGGGTAATGACAGACTGACGCATGACAAGAGAGATCCGTGGCCTCGCCATTAGGACGATTTACTACTTCCGCACTTAGTATCATGTTTTGAAGTCTGGTTTAGGAGTTAGGGGTTTTACACTCTCATGTAAAATTTATTAAATTTATTTGGTAAGTTTTTTTTTTTTACTTTATTTTATCTTACTTTTGTTTTAGTTAATTTATTATTATGTAATTATGTTTTCTTATCTTTGCTCATTTGAGCACTATTAAATAAAATTTTGGCTCTTTTATTTGATGGTTTAAAAGAAAATATACGGTTAAGCCTATGTATGCATGAAGTAGCGTCCTAGAAATAAGTAGGAAAGTAGGGTCGTTACATGTTCGTACTCATGGGTTCTCCCAAAACCAAGTAAAAGTTTGGAGATATCCAACTATGTCTAAGGTGTCCCTTCTCTCAGTCATGATCATATTATATCATTTCCCAATCTAAATTTAATTTATGCTCTTATGCAGTTGGCGACATTGATTTCTTAGTAATTAACGGTTTGAACTATTGATTTACGTAATTGGTTATTCTCTCTTTTGATTATCTTTAAAATTTTAGTTGTGAACGTTGGTTTCTGAAAGGTTACTCATGTTTGACTTGAATTGTGTTGAATTTGAAGCATTCTTGAGTTGATTCCTAATCTAGAGTGAGTTGGCTTTTAATTTGGAGTTGGTTGTTGATTCATGACTGAACTATTTATGCTTTAATACTTTCGAATTTCAGTTTTTGTAAAAAGATTAAGTCAAGTTTCGCTTCAGGGAGTTTAACAAAATAATAATAATAATTCAAACAGAGTGGATGTTGATTTGTTCAAATTTAGCTTACCAATGTTTAGAAATGAGTAATTTATGATTAATTTGGTTATATATATTTTAAGTTTTCGTATAGTATTGGTCTCTTCCAACCACACTCTAACCAAGATTGCAAAGCTTTAAAGTAAGTTAGTTGATATTTATTTGCAGAATAATCTCCTCTCAGCATGTACCTATTTTTTAAGGTTAGAAGATTAATTAATTTTGAGAAAGTGGAGCTGTTATCCTTAATTTATTGAGATGGTGGAATCCATGTAATTTCTTTCCTTTCATTTCTGTTTTCTTTCTTTCTTTCTTTTTCTTTTGTTTTACTTGAATTAGTAATCATGTGCTTTTACTCTTCTGACTAAAGCCTTGCTAACAGTATATGTCTTTACCAAAATAACATTAGGTTAAAAACATTTTCAAGATACTTTTGTTGTGCTTTTTCACTCTTTTCTATCCTATTAATGAGAATTGATTGAAACTAACTTATGCAAAAATACTTTTCCCTGCAAGTAGTTACTAGTTAACTTTTATTAGTGGACTTATGCTATTGAAAGGAAAATAATCAATATTAATCTTTTTGAATTTATGCACTTACACACAACTGAATATCACATCTCTTATATGTGTATTGACAACTTTTATTAGTGGACTTGTTTGCACTCATATTTGAAGTTGAAATGCATATTGTTCTCTATGGAGCTTGCTTGTTTGGACTCATATTTGAAGTTCAATGCATTTGAGGAGTGATGTAAAGCAGTCGGCTCCAATCTTCAGGCACAACGTGAAGGACATTCTTCGCAAGTGGTTTTAAGAAGAATCTACCTCCAAGTAAGTTCTCTTTGCTTTTAATTCACTTGTTTTGTTTGGTTCATAATTTCATTCTTAAATTTCTATCAGAACAAATGTAGAAGATCTAAATAATGGGTTCTTGTTAGAATTCATTTGATGTGTGCTAGAAATTTAATACGCATGTTTTGGGAGTATTCATGTCGGTTAAATGCATAAATTCGTATAATTTATCAATTTGGGGTAGAAATTTCATTCATAGTTGGGTTTATTGTTGGTTAAATGGAAGAAACCTTGTTTTCAATTCATTTTGGGTCTATGTTAAAGATTGTAGAATCCAAAATTCTTAAGACTCCTTCCATGTCAAGTACAATAAGAGAAAGAGTTAAGCTTAGCAATGATAAATAGGTACATGCTGAGAGGAGATTATTCTGCAAATTCTTAAAGACTCCTTCCATGTTAAAGATTGTAGAATCCTTGTAACAGACTTCAAACAAACTTGGTTCTTTTTGTAAAAAGAGAGAAGAATAAAAAGAGTGTTTTGTTTGTGATTTTTCTTTGAATGAAATGAAGGAGATTGAATGTGTGTGAAGACCTATCTTGTATTCTTGATCTCTGTTTTCAAATTAGTAAATAAATTCTCTAAATGTCTTTTACAATGAATGTAGGCTGTAAAACTGAACCACTATAATATACTAACTTATTAAATATATTTAATTAATTAAATAATAATTTGATATCAAATACTAAATTAATAAAACACCTAATTCAAACATGAATCCTATTCATGTAATCCATATTTAAATTTTTTGAACTTTTCAATTACGTTTAATTTCAATAAAATTAAACGTTAATTATATCGAATATAATTATTTAAACCTTAAATTGAAACTTGAACATTTCAAATTCCAAACCCTAATTTTGAATGGGAACATTTCAAATTCGCTCAATATTCTAATCCAAGGTTTAATCTTTTACGAGTTAGTAGAGGGACCTTATGGACCTACAAATCATGAGCTCCAACAATTTGAGATTAATCGGTTAAACTCTTTAATCCCAATTAATCAATATTCGTTAACCACCGAGACACACCACTATAGTTTGATGGTTGCACTCTCGTCATGTAGATATATTTCTGTCTACTTGATATAACCATAATCATAAACTTGATCCTTCACAGGTCGTTTGTATTTACAACTAGGTCAAAATTATCGTTATACCCCTATAAATACATCTTACTCCTTAAGCTCCCACTGATCCTCTATTGAACAATTAGTTTATAGTCCAAAAAATAAACCACATCCCTCTCAACCATGAGAGGTCGGGACTCCTTTGTTCAAGACCTGGAATCAGTACTTAAGGGAACAACCTATTTGCTAATCCTAAAATGAGTAAGAGTGAATTCCATCTTGTAGGACTATGTCCTCAGCTATCTATTCGATCTTATCCCCAAAATGAGAGGCTTATTGAGCAGTGTTGTGGAACTACTCTCACTTATGCAGATCAAAGGATAATCTGACATAAACAGGAGTTCATAGTTAGCTCAGGATTAAGATCGAGTTACCCTAGGTCATCAAATTGAAATAGACAGTTTTAACAGTAAACGGTCGTCATAAAGAAAAGTGACTATTTCGTGGTCTGGTCTTATGCAAACATGTTTTGAATAGGATGCCCCCACTCGCATATGTCCACATGAACGATTTTGGGATCACGTCGTTTGTATCAATATACAAAGTGGGTTGCATCCATAGTATCTTCAGGACGAGGTATGCAATCTCATTCATATACTTATAGACCTTTTAGGCTATATACTAGAACTTTTTTCTCTTTTTTGTCTCTACATAAAGTTAAAGTATTCATACTATAGCCTTAGGTTCATTTATTGGATTTTTTTAACAGAATGCAATTCCAACAATACTTTTATTGATAAATTGAATATGTTTCCAAAAGTACAAACAGTGAGTTTTAGGACATTCCCAAAAAATGCTTGAACATGATCCACCTTATATGTCAACTATATACTATTCAAGACTACATATGATAACCTGGGATTTTTAGACGGTTAATGGAATTTAGTATTGCATAATTAATAATTAAATTAATCAACTAATAATTACAAGGTTTTAGGGTTTAAATCTCAACACAAAGTTGTTAGGTTCTATAGACTGACTTACATTGTAAGTCCAGAATGTCCCTATGGCTCATCAAGGGATTCTTCGTCATTGCCAAGTACGTCTTGCAAGTAAAATTTTTATGAAAGTTTTTCCATGGAAATATTTGTTTAGCTTAGTATACCAACTATTTTGTATTGTTGGTTTAACAATATGAAAGAAGTTAGTATGTGATTATTATTTAATATGCGGTTATTATTCAGTTATGGCACAATGAAAAGGAAAAAGAAATCATGCGATCATTTCGTACTAGTTTATCTCATGGTAAGACTGTTAGAAAGGAACATATATTTCAGTTCAAGATCTTAAACTTGATGAAACCACGTAGTATTATGACAGTCAAGAAAGAAATGGTCGTACATGTTTACACTATGAAATAAGTTGTCCAAATGAGGAGTTACTGAGGAATTGTATCATATTTTACATTGGGAAAGAGACTAGTGGTACTAAAGGAAACTTTATCGCATCATGCCATGTAATTAAGTACGTGATTAAAAATTGCTTGATAAATAAAAAAGAGAAGAAGAAGAAACTATAGTATCATTAAAAGTTACTAGATGCTAAAGTTCAATGTTTCGAGGAAAATTTTGTAAGGATTAGTAGGTCTTGATCACTATTGTGGTACTGAGGATTGATGGATTGAATAAGAAATTTTGTTTAGGTTCTTCATGTAACGTGACTAAAAGGTAGAAAAGCTACTAGTTAGAGTACAAGTGATAATATTAGGATCTTATTTTGTAGTACTAAGTTTAGTTGTTGATATCAAGGAAAGCCAAAATAGTTGAAAATAATGTTGACATAAAATAGGGGAAAAAAGCAAGTTTGATTGAATTATTGTTTTTGGTACTTGAATTTTGTTTATGTTTTTATGGTGATGAAAAGACTTAAGTTTAATTAACTATGCCAAGAGGAAGGATAAGCATTTAGAGTTTTAAAGCAATGTTATATTGTGAAGAGTACTCTATTAAAGTTTTAAGTTTGGAATTAAATTGTTGAATTTGAAGAAGTTATAAATGGTCATATGTCTTGGTATAGAGATTATGTTTCTCTTGGAAAATGAAAAAAAAAAACACCTTGATTTTATTGGCCTTAATAAGGATGAGTGCAAGGAAAATAAAAGTATTTAGAAAAACGTTTTACTATGTTGAGAAAATAAAGGAATTTAGTGTTTTGAGACTACAAGGAACTCATTGTTAACATGAACTCATTGTTGAGAAAATAGACCTTAGTATTTGTTCATTGAAAAAAGAAAAAAGTTTGCTTGGTTGTTGGTCATGGAACTCATTGTTAACATGAAAAATTCCTCCTCAAAATAAAATATTAAGTAGAGACAATTGAGCATTGGAAGGATAAGTAGACAATCATTTTGATTTAAATGTGAAAGTAATCTAGCTCCATGTAAAGATAAGTAGGCAATCTAGATCTTCAAGGATGACTACTAGCACAAGAGATGAACTCGAGAATAGTGCACTTCCATCCCAATGACATCTTATAGAGTGGTTTTAGTAGGATTATATAACAAGTCACAGATACATGAACTATTTATTGAAGTTTTTCACATGCTCTTATGTTTTGCCTTGGGCCATGAGAATTTTTTTTTTTATTAAAGAAGAAAGATGGATCAATCCAAGTATGTATCAACTGACAAGGATTGAATATTTGTCACACTCCCTCCTAAGTTTCATATCTCAAACCCGAAAGGAGATCTGAAGACAACTGACACCACCCTTGTGATATTAACTATCCAACTTTTACCAACTCATAAGATAACAAATATGTATAATTTTAGTTAATTTTTAGCAGCGGTTACAAAAGTTCATTCTAAATACATTTCCAATCCTAGTTAATCCTAATGGCTTTCAAAAGTAACCCGATCCGAATTTTGCTCTGTGAGAAAGTGGCAATTCCAGACCTTAAGTGGCTTTTTCCAGAACGTCCGACTTCTGCTACCTAGGGGGGAGGGGGAAATAAAAGATTGGAAAACATAAGCTAAAAATCTCAATGAATGGTGTATTTTTAAAAGGAAATACATTTGTTTCATAAATTCATTTTTGGAAACCAATTTCACAATCAAACAATCATAACACATAAGAATGTAACCTTTCTAGCCTGATAACTGACTATCCTTAAGATGATCATGTATTTCTCGGGGGGTTCCCATGAATTTCCCAATATGCATGTTGTGGAAACAATCCCAATACTCTATTTAGAATCATGAGAGCTAATAAGTAGAAAATGCGGTGATAATACTTAGAATTCGGGAAAAAATTGAGTTTTGCATCAATTAGCACCTAAATCCTCACTGACCCCAATATTATGCATTACTCTATGCCAGAGTGTCTATTTTTGTAGCTATCACAGGAATCAAACGCATGCATTGGAAATAAGTAATCGAAGATAAACGCATATGCTGAAGCCAGGTGATCGCAAAGACAAACTCATGCATTGAAAGTTGGATTGCATACATCCATCGCATGGAAGTTACGGTGATCGTATGCGTCCATCGCATGGAAGTTGCGATGATCGTATGCATCCATTGCATGGAAGTTGAGGTGATGGTATGCGTCCATTGCATGGAAGTTGCGGTGATTGAATGTGTCCATTACATGGAAGTTGCGGTGATCAAGTGAATGTGGTGATCAATTGGAAATTGCGGCCACGGAGTGACAACCATAATAGAAGGACGATCGCAAGATGGGTAGAATGCGTTGATGCTTCAACTGAATCAAGCTTGAACGCATATCTTGGGAGTATCAACAAGATAAGATGATGTGACATTGCCCATACTAAAAAAAGCAGCAATGAGCCATAACGCAATCATGATAGCTGTCGGCGTTTAAACCCTATAAATAGCCCCTTTAACCTTCATTTCAAAGTATCTGAACTTCTGCCTCAAGGTAGAGGTTTGCAATCACAGATGAGAGCTTGAACAAGATTTTTAGTGAGAATTCTTCACCTCTACAATCTAGACCGAGTGAATACCGGAGCTTTCGCTGGAGATAGAGCTCGAAAGAGACATCTCCACCATTCATCCATGGCACCACCGGTAGCCTTGACACAGAGTCCTTCATATCTCTTCTAACCTCTGTATTGTATTAAATTTTAGCTTAAGACATTAAAATAATTTGAAAGTAATGCATCTTTTGATTCCTTCAATGCCATCTTCTTCATCATCTTTATCTCTATCATTGCTTATCTTCAGCATTTATTTATCAAAAGTGATCGCATACTTAATCGTATAACCTAGAGATAGGACGCATGTAGCAACCCACCGAGAGTGTGCGTTGTGCGAGTATAATGAGTTAATCCTCTTTGTTTGGTGAAAGGCTGTAGCAACGCTTGTCTATGGGATGTTACATTGTTTGTCTATAAGTTAAATAGCCGCATCTAACTACCTGAGAAGGTAAGAGATGGAACACACTAAAACAAAGTTCCCATTATTCCTAGAGATAGGCACAATCTTATGCTCGACGCAACCATGCACTATAGAGATATAGTCATGCGGCTGACCACTGAGAGGTGTGCGATGCGTTAGTGTAATGAGCCGAGATTACTCAGGCGATTTAAGATAATAAACATTACTATGTGTTAATGGTTGTTATGTATCTACCTATTCTCATCGTAAGTCTTCTATTGCTCAATCTATTTAGTTAGGAGTAGGAGTAGTGTATAAATCTATTAAACTTCTTTTTTATTTTTATTCATTGCCTCAAACACATTACTTCATAAGAATTATTGAGTGACAAGTCCCTGTGTTCGACCTCAAATTACCCGAGAAACTTTTGTTCACGTTATACTTGGCACGAGCATAAGAAAACTTGTGATAGGAACGCATGATCATTGCATACTAGATTAACGCATTTTCATTCCGACGGATGACCTCAAACACATGGGTATAAACACATAGCTTAAGCCATGTCTAACGCATGATTGCATGTACAACCCCATCCGTCCCTAATGAAAATAATTATTCTCCTTCCATCAAGTTTTTGGCGCCATTGCCAGGGACTTGGTAACTAATGTTTTGTGAAGCTTTGTGTTCTCGCAGGCACCCTTTCAATCTTAGGCGTATTATAGATTGTGCGACCAAGCTACAAACAATATTTGAAGTATAGGCGATGCGTTGAAAGTCAAATATTAACCCCGAGATAGAAAGGCTATGAGCTGAAAGCAGTTAGACGCATGTCAAGCATCATGTGTCCAAAAATTGCTGGAAGCAACAATGGTCAGGGCGAACCCCTTGACCCAAGCAGTTGAGAGCCATCTCCTACATGGGAGACTCCTTGCAGTGACAACACTCCAATTTCTCCAAGGACGTCTTCTACTCTATCTTTACATTGCTTTCTTAGTTTAGATTATTGTTTTATTTATTGTTATTTTGGATATGCGGCAGTTTCCTTGGTTGTGGTGTGTTTGCTCCTTGTAGGTGTGATAATAACTCTCCTCAGCGCACAGTTACAATAGAAGAATCCTCCACATCCTTCAACACATAGCTTCAATCGCATGAATTCCAACGCATTGTCGCATGCATTGTCCTACCTAATGTTCTATTCTTGTTATCTTTTATTCCTTATCCTTTTGAAATTCTCTTTGTCTGATTGTGGTTCTTTGCGATGCATCTATAATGGTACAAATAATTCACCGCATCCTCTAACTAGTATCGCAAGGGTCTCCATACTTTTAATAGCTTCCTTAAATTGTGAAAGTCTATAGTTTTATTATATGCAAACCCTTGCTCAAGCATTTGTTATCACATTCCTGTTGAGTTTGTTTTTAGCTTGCAGTGAGAACGTTGTCACCCTCTAAGTTTGGAGGTGGTAGCGGTCTCCGAGAATTGCGTTCATTCCCCTAAGAAAAATTGAAAATAACAACTCCACTATCAACGCAATGGGGAATCCCATGTTGATAAGAGTTAAGTTGTGAAAGACATTTACCAGTAGTTGGATGTCCGCATGAAACCCATGGGAGCAAGAAAAAACGAAGGTAAGTCGTCAGGATCAACGCATAAGCGCAACTCCTCTGTCTGGTGTAAGCCAAATCAGGCAAGACATGAGTTGAGTTGAGTATGGAACGCAACCGAGGTTGGATGCCCGCATGACACACGTGGGGGTAAGCCAAAACAAAGAGCGTAACCAGGATCAACGCCGTATTCGAATGAGTAATCGCATAATCTGGAATTGTTTTGAACGAACGCATTCTCAAGAGCTGAACACAAAGTTGTGGCGAATGAATAAAACGTTTTTTAGCAAAGGCTTGCCGAATTTAACTTTAAAAAAATTTCTTTGGAGAAGCAGTCGAAGTGGAGGAGAGTATTGCGTCCATAGTTAGAGGCACGAGTAAATTATATTCTGAGAAAATGGTCATCGCAAAGAGACGTTGGAAGGTGAGTTAAGAATTTCTTGAGTATAACACATGCTTGAGGACAAGCATGATTCTATGTTTGGGGGTGTGATAACTGGCAGAAATACCAGTTATTATAAGCCTTTTATTTAGAATCATGAGGGCTAATAAGTAGAAAATGCGGTGATAATACTTAGAATTTGCGAAAAAATTGAGCTTTGCGTCGATTAGCACCTAAATCCTCACTAACCCTAATATTATGCATTACTCCATGCCAAAGTGTCTATTTTTTAGCTATCGCAGGAATCAAACGCAGGCGTATAAGCAATCGAAGACAAACACGTGCATTGAAGACAGGCAATCGTAAAGACAAATGCATGCGCTGAAAGTTGGATCGCATGTGTCCATCACATGGAAGTTGCGGTGATCGTATGCGTCCATCGCATGGAAGTTGCAGTGATCGTATGCGTCCATTGCATGGAAGTTATGGTGATCGAATGCGTCCATCGCATGGAAGTTACAATGATCAAGCAAATGCGATGATCAATTGGAAATTGCAGCCATGAAGTGACAACCATAATAGAAGGACGATCGCAAGATGGGTAGAACGCGTTGATTCTTCAGCTGAATCAAGCTCGGACGCATACCTTGGGAGTATCAACAAGATAAGACAATGTGACATTGCCCATACCGCGAAAAAAGCAATAGAGCCATAACGCAATCATGATAGTTGTCAGCGTTTAGACCCTATAAATAGCCCCTTCATTCTTCATTTCGAAGTATCCGAACTTCTGCCTCAAGGTAGAGGTTTGCGATTAGAGATGAGAGCTTGAACAAGATTTTCAGTGAGAATTCTTCACCTCCACAAACCAGACCGAGTGACGACCGGAGCTTTCGTTGGAGATAGAGCTCGAGAGAGACATCTCCACCATTCATCCATTGCACTATCGACAGCCTTAACGCAGAATCCTTCATTTCTCTTCTAACCTCTGTATTATATTACATTTTAGCTTAAGGTATTAAGACAATTTGAAATCAATGCATCTCTTGATTCCTTCAATGTCATCTTCTTCATCATCTTTATCTCTATCATTGCTTATCTTCAGTGTTTATTTATCAAAAGTGATCTCATACTTAATCGTATAACCTAGAGATAGGACGCATGTAGCAACCCACCGAGAGGTGTGCGTTGTGCGAGTATAATGAGTTAATCCTCTTTGTTTGGTGAAAGGCTGTAGCAACGCTTGTCTATGGGATGTTGCATTGCTTGTCTATAAGTTAAATAGCCGCGTCTAACTGCCTGAGGAGGTAAGAGATGGAACGCACTAAAGAAAAGTTCGCATTGTTCCTAGATATAGGCACAATCTTATGCTCGATGCAACCATGCACTATAGAGATATAGTCATGCGGCTGACCACCGAGAGGTGTGCGATGCGTTAGTACAATGAGCTGGGATTACTCGGGCGATTTAATATAATAAACATTACTATGCGTTAATGGTTGTTGTGTATCTGCCTATTCTCATTGCAAGTCTTCTATTACTCAATTTGTTTAGTTAGGAGTAGAAGTAGTGTGAATCCATTAAACTTCTTTTTTATTTTTATTCATCGCCTCAAACACATTGTTCACAAGCATTATTGAGTGACAAGTCCCTGTGTTCGACCTCAGATTACCCAAGAAACTTTTGTTCGCGTTATACTTGGCCCGAGCATAAGAAAACTTGTGATAGGAACGCGTGGTCATTCTGACGCATGATCTCAGACACATGGGTGTAAACGCATAGCTTAAGCCATGTCTAACGCATGATTGCATGTACAACCCCATCCCTCCCTAATAATAATAATAATTTTCCTTTCAACACACATATAATAAAATATATATAATTCAAATAGACGAAAATAGGGAAAACCCTACTCACAATCCTCTTGATAATTCCCTTTACAATCTTTTTAGAGCAGCCCTTGGTCTATATTTCCTGAATTTTACTTAAATTTTGAATTTGCTTGAATGTCCTCAAATAAATTAATTTTAGCTTTAAATATATCTTTAATTTGAAACCATTAGCTTATCCACTTCAAAGATACCTAAAAATAGGTTTAACGCCAAAAAACACAGCTTTGGAAGTTATTTAGGAAGTCTAATGGATGCGGACAGTTGTCCGTGCACTGGGCTAGGCGTGGCTGGGTGGCAGTCCTCGCATAGGCGTAAGCGTGACACAAGCGCTAGGCATGGTTATGCGCATGCGAAGGGCTGGGCAGTGTGCTCAACGCAGGCGTACACTGGGTTGTTGGGTCGTGCGTGTTGACAGGCGTTCGTGTCATCTAGATGCATACCTTGCGATGGGCGTGTATGCGCGCCTGCGTTGTGCATCAGCCGTGGATGCGTGCGATGGCGCCTACCTTGTTTGTTCAGCTAGGCCTTTTACCTTTCAACGCAAATTCTTCACTCCTCACTTGTCCAAATTTAACAACAGCCTAGGGTCACTTAGTATACTTCTTTCTCAACATTTTTACCCCAATTTTACTGGATTTGTATGAGTGATTTGTGAAAGTTGTCCCCTTGCTGCCCTATTTATAGAAGCCCTAAAGCCCTCAATGCTTGACACCTCGCCAGCCCTGCATGTCTAGATGCCTTCCTCATGCATTTTCCAATGACTCTACCTTGCGACCAGCTCCTTGCATGTGTCTGAAGGTTCATCTTCCTCTTAAACCAACGTATAACCTTCCATTTCGTGCTTTGTGGTGCGCCTACCTCCTCCTTGCTTTAGCCCAAACTTCAATAGATTCGGCCACTTGTCCCGATTTGTTGTCAACTTAGCCTCGCTTCCCAAGTTTACTTCCTTCAACGCATACTTTCCCATGGTCGCATAGCTCTCATTGGATGTATAGCCTTTTTTGGCCGCATCCACCTTGTCAACGCATAGCTCTCCCAACAACTAACCTCACTTGGCCTCATTTGGACGCATGGTCTTACTTGGGTGTTTTCACTATTTGATTGTCGCATAGCCTTCTTGCGTCCACGCCTATCTTCAAGTTCAACGTATAGTCTCATGGTTGGCACATACCCTATTCGTCCAACGTATACCTTTGCACTCAACACTTAGTGTCATGGCCTTCCTCCATGCACACCTTATGTAGCCAATGCGAAAGACTCATCGCCTAGAGCCTATTCTTGCCACGCATCAACCCTTCTAATATTAACATGCTTAACCAACAAATAAACTCATGGCAGGGCCCTCGACCATCATATGTTTTGGCATGCCTTGAGCCAAATTCTTGGCCCAAGGCCATCTTTGCCCTTGGTCGCACGTCTCCTCTTTGTCCAACTAACCTCGCATGAACTTGTTTGGCGCATTACTCATGCCTAATGCATAGCAACCATTTGCCCAACTCCTAGCCATTAACTCCACATCGTGCCTTTCCGAGCACAACTCACCATCGCTTGGTGTCCTCATGCGATCAAAACTTAGCTATCAAGGTTAACTCTTCTAGGTGCTCGCCTAACATCCAAATGACAAGGCCTTTGCCCATTGAGTCCTTACACCAACGCCTCACTTTAATTCCCATACTTAGCCAAATTTTATCTTTCATAACCAAGCTTAGCTACATTTAATGTTTTCCTTCTCCTCAGGCTTCCTTCAGGAATATTCACTTATTCTCCTCGTTATCCAAGTTTGGCCTAATTTGCTTAAATGAGATTAAAGGATTTATATATATTTGGTTACTTATAGTACAATTATTTATAAATATATTCATTTTAGTTTTATTTAAATTTATTATTTTTTTTTGAATAATTTATTCTCTAACAACTCTTAAAAATTTTCATTATCTATAAATTGAAGTTGAGTTGTTAATCTTAATTTAATATATGAAAATAATTAAATCAGATTTTTACTTATTTACATTTTACTTCTTGTAGAACAAAATTTTAAATAACTGACCCGAGTAACCTAACTCAAATATTTCATGGTTGGGTTGGGTTGAATTGGGTTCATTTTTTATAAGGGTTATTTGGTTGAAGAAATTTATAATCCGAACAATTGGGCTGGGGCTAAAAAGCCCTTCAACCAAATCCAACCTAACCCACGAACACCCTTAGTTCTCAGAGTTCTCAGATCGAATATGTTAAAGTTGAAGGAAGATAAAGAAGGCGTTAAAATTGAACTCCCCATACCTTCTGCGACGTGATTTATGGAGAGAAAATTAAGAGAGGGGGGAGAGAGAGGGAGTTGTAACTCTCTCCCTTTAATTTTAAAATTAAATTAGAAATGAATTTAATTCAATTTAGTTAGTAATAATTATATATACTAACTAATTATGTTATATATATAACTATATGTTATTAAATATAACACATAACATGTAGTTATTATATTGTATCAAATATAATAAAACCTATAGTTTTATTTCTCTCAATAATACATGACATTTAATATAAATTCATATTTATACTAAATTTAATTATATGAATCTCTTCCATATAATTAATACTTGAATCACATTCAAATATTAAACTCCTCTCAAAATAAACTTTGTATTATAATGTATCAAGTACATTATATTAATTATATCATATATAATTAATTCTCTCAATTAATTTGAACAATTCAAAATTAATCCAAAATTAATTTTCAATAATCCCTATTGAGTTATAGAAGGCACCTTATGGACCTGTAGATTGAAGCTCCAATGGTACTTGGATAATTAATTAATCTCTTCAATTAAATTACCCAACACCTATTAACTGTCGATCACTCCACTAAAAACCGACAACTGCACTCTTTGCGCTGCAAATATATTTCTGTGTTCATTGGATATAACAACGCAATGACCCTTCACAAATTTCTTGTAAATACAATTGGGCCAAAATTACCATTTTGCCCCTATAATTACATCTAAGTCCTTACGTACCACTGATCCCTCTAATGAACAATAAGTCATAGTCCAACTATGACCAATCCCTTTCAGGCCGAGAGAGGGTACGACCACATTGTTCAAGCCCTTAAGGGAGCAATTTATCTACTTACCCCGACATCAGGGATGGGTGAATTCCGTCTTGTGTTGTTGTGTTTCTAACTTCCTAATTAGACGAATCCCCAAAATGGTAGGCATATCGAGTCGATGATCTGACCACTCCCACCTATGCGAGTTAAAAGACTACCTTCATAGGCAGGAGTTCACAACTCATTTAGGATTCAGGTCATGCCACCTATGGTCATCCTTGTGAAATTTAAGTCTCTACTATTAATGACGTTATATAATGAGACTGTATAAGACTGGACCATGAAATGACTAAACTTTTTATATAGGATAACCCACTCACATGTCTCCACATAAATGATCAGGATCAAATCATTTATAGCACTTTACAACACTTGTAACATCTCTAAAGCGGGTCCTATCCAAAATGTTATCAGGATAACATAAGTAGCCTTATTTATCCACAAGATCGTTTAGGTTATCATTTAAACATTATCCACCCATATGTCTCTATATACATGTTTAAATTACATAAAATAACCTAGGATCTTTGTTTATGGGATTTAGTGTATGCTCATAAAATAACAATTTTTTTATTAGTAATATTTATTTATACAAAGTTTACAAACTACGAGAATACAAGAGAGATTTAGGATACCAATCCCAACAATCTTTCACTTGTCCTAAAGCTTAAGGAGCTAAATGTACAATACAAATAGAGTACAAAATACAATAAACTAAGGCATACACTATACCCCAGTAATATCTCCCACTTGCCTTAGACAATATGTCGCATATCCCATAAGCCTAAACTTTCTAGATGACTCTTGAATACTTTAGCCATGATAGTCTTTGTCAATGGATCAACAACGTTATGCTCTAAAGCAATCTTCATGACAATCACATAACCTTGATGCACAATCTCTTGAATCAAGGGTTATTTCCACTCAATGTGTTTGCCTTTTCAATGACTCCTAGTTTCCTTAGAAGTTGCCACAACACCACTATTGTCACAACAGAGTGTGATAGGCAAGACTTATTTGGAACAACTTCAAAATCAGTAAGGAACTACTTAAGCCAAACAACCTCTTTAGCAACTTCACAAGCAACTATGTATTTGGCTTCCATAGTGGAATCTGCGATGCATCCTTGCTTGATGCTCCGCCAAATTATAGCTCCTCCAATCAGAGTAAACACTAACCCTGATGTGGATTTTTTAGAATCCTAATCAATTAGAAAGTCAGAGTCCGTGTATCCTGTAAGGATTAAATCCTTATTTCCATACACAAGCATATATTTCCTCATTCTTTGAAGATACTTGAGGATTGCTATGACCACTGTCCAGTGAACTAATCCTAAATTGAATTGATATTAACTGGAAATCCTTACTGCATAGCAAATGTCAGGTTTGGTATATAACATTGCATACATAAGGTTACCAACAATTGATGCAAAGGGAATTCGTCTCATTGCCTCAACCTCTTAAGGAGTCTTAAGACACTATTCCTTAGACAATATAATTCCATGCCTGAAAGGTAATAAACCCTTCTTGAAATTGTGCAACGAATATCTGACAAGCATCTTGTCAATATACGATGTTTGAGACAAGGCCAACCTTTTGTTCTTACGACCCTTGGTGATCTGGATCCCTAATACAAACTGCACCTTTCCCAAATCTTTCATTTGAAATTGGGCAGCAAGCCATTTCTTTACATCAGTGAGAAAACCTACATCATTTCTAGTGAGTAGGATATCATCCACATACAACACGAGGAAAGTTACTACGTTGTTAATGATTTTCTTGTAAACACAAGACTCATCAACATTTTGATCAAAGCCATAAGATTTAATCGCAGTGTCAAATCTTACATTCCATGATTGAGATGCTTGTTTCAGTCCATAAATAGATCGACGAAGCTTACAAACCTTTTGCTCTTAATCTTGTTCAATAAATCCTTCTGGTAGATTCATGTAGACGGTGTATTCAATATTGCCATTCAGAAAGGCAATCTTGACGTCCATTTTCCATGTTTCATAATCATAATATGTTGCTATGGACAAGAGAATTCTAATAGACTTTAAAATGACAATAGATGAGAAAGTTTCTTCATAGTCCACTCCCTCAACCTAGGTATAACTCTTTATCACGAGTCTAGCTTTAAATGTCTATACTTTTCCATCTACACCTCTTTGTCTCTTGTAAATCCACTTACAACCTGTAGGTTTTATCCCATCAGGTTGATCTACAAGCTCCCAAACATAATTGAAGTACATGGACTCCATTTCTTGATTCATGGTTTAATCCATTCATCCTTGTCAATATCTTTCATTGCTTGTTTATAAGACAACAGATCCTCAACACCATCATCAGCTATGATGTCTTGGGTTTCTGTTAAATCCATGTAGCGTATAGGTGGGTTCATAACACTTTTACTACATCAAGGTAGTCTCAACTCTTGAAATGGATGTGAATGACTAGATGAACCGATATCAACAATTCTTGTTGATATATCAGCCCCTTCAATAACACTTGTTGAAGTCTCAGTAGATTCATTAGAAATTTCACTTAAAACAATTTTGCTTCGTGGTTTATGATCCCTCATGTAGTCTTTTTCCAAGAAGGTAATATTTGTCGATACAAATACTTTATTTTCATTTGGATAAAAAAGTACCTACCTATCGTTTCCTTGGGGTAGCCTATAAATAGACATACTTTTGAACGAGGTTCCAACTTTTTAGGATTTGTCATTGGCACTCTTTGAAGAAACGTTGTTCAAAATGTAAACAGCAGTCTTTATAGCATATCCCCCAAAACGACACAGAAAGTTGAGCATAGCTCATCATAGACCGAACCATGTCGAACATGGTTCTATTTCTCCTTTCCGATATACAATTCTATTGAGGTGTACTCGGACGTAATTCCATGTTCTATCATATAGTTTTGGAATCTTACTCTCCACCACGATCAGATTGTGATGTTTTTATCTTTTTATCTAACAAGTTTTCAACCTCATGAACTTTTCAAGTGTTTCATACTTGTGTTATATTAGGTATAGATACCCATATCTAGAATAATCATCTATGAAAGAGATGAAATATTCATACCCTCCTCGTGCTCTTACATTCATCGAACCGCAGAGATTTGAATGTATAAGCTCCAAGGTCTCTTTGGCTCTATAACTTTTTCCAGTAAAAGGTTGTTTTTTCATCTTGCCTTCAAGGTATGACTCACATACAAGTAAAGAGTTTTCCTCTAAACCATTTAGATTTGACTTTTCACCAATCTCTCAACCCTATTGAGATTAATGTGACCTAACCTTAGATGCCAAAGATGGGTATTTTCTTTAGGAGAAATTCTCGGTCTTTTAACAGTTCTTGCCTCTTTTAACATTTTAGTATTTAGCACGGCTTTAGTAACTAACGGCTTTAATAGATACAAGTTACTTTATATTGAGTCAAAGCCTCTCTATTCCATTCTTAAAAATAAACACTTTATTTTCAGAGAAGGATTGGGAATACTTTTATTCAATCAGACAAGAAACAGAAATTAAGTTCCTCTTGATAAGAATTACATATACGTCATCCCATAACATATATCATTTTTTGTCCGAAAATAACTTGAGTCTACCTACAACAACAACTAAAACGACCACATCAGTACCAACTCTAAGAATGATCTCTCCAACTACCAATTATCTCCAGGAATTAAATCCCTAATAGGAAGAACATATGTGATAAGTAGCTCCTGAATCAACTATCCAAGCAGGATCATCATTCTCTACTAAGCACATCTCCAAGATAAATAAATTAGATTTATTTTCTTTGGAGTTCTTCCTTTTTTGGAGAGTAATGGGATTAGTTCCATAACCCATTTCATAAACTCCAAGTTTCATCTCATAGGATAATCCTCGTTAATTAAATTCACTAAAGTCGGCAACATTTGCTTTCTCTATTTCTCTCTTGACATTCAATATGGACTAGAGTTTATCGAGGGAGCTGACATTACTAGTTTCGTAGTCATCAACCCAACTTTGCTATAATTGTGAAAACTTTCACTCAAATAATTCCTGCATTGATTGCATGATCTGATATATTGATTGCATGATCTGCATTAATCCTCCTTAATTAAATTCACTAAAGTCGGCAACATTTGCTTTCTCTATTTGTCCTTTGACATTTAATATGGACTAGAGTTTATCGAGGGAGCTGACATTACTAGTTTCGTAGTCATCAACCCAACTTTGCTTGAGTTGTGAAAACTTTCACTCAAATAATTCTTGCATTGATTGCATGATCTGATATATTGATTACATGATCTGCATTAATCCTCGTTAATTAAATTCACTAAAGTCGGCAACATTTGCTTTCTCTATTTGTCCCTTGACATTCAATATGGACTAGAGTTTATCGACGGAGCTGACATTACTAGTTTCATTGTCATCAACCCAACTTTGCTTGAATTGTGAAAACTTTCACTCAAATAATTCTTGCATTGATTGCATGATCTAATATACAATGACCATGCTTTCAAATCTTTTGGCTAAGACATTAGGTATGCTTACTAAAATGTAAACTCGACCTTATCATTAGCCTTCGTCCACATTTCGTATGCATCATGAACATTTTCTGTTCCATCAAGGGTTGGGACGTGAGGACAACCCCGGATAGAACCGAAAATGTTCGTCGTCATCAACCCAGCTTTGCTTGAATTGTGAAAACTTTCACTCAAACAATTCTTGCATTGATTGCATGATCTAATATGCAGTGACCATGCTTTCAAATGTTTTGGCTAAGACATCAGGTATGCTTACTAAAATGTAAACTCGAGCCTTATCATTAGCCTTCGTCCACATTTCGTATGCATCACGAACATTTTCTGTTCCATCGGGGTTGGGACATGAGGACAATCCTCAGTTAAGACGCCATGAAAAAAGTTTAAATTGAATTTTTCTAAGTTGTATAATTAAAATAGGCAAATAATAGGAATAAAAATAATTTGATATTTTTGCTGAAAAGAAACAAATTGATCTACATTTCATTTTAGCATAACTTTAAAAGAATCAATCAATTTTTAGCAAAAACTAAATGAGCCTCATTTAACATATAATTTTTACAATGATGCTTCAGTAATTTAGGACAAAAGCCACCGAAGGGTAGTCAGTTGTCCTTTCACTGAACTGAGACATTCTAAATTAATTATGACACCAGAATATCTTTTATTCCTATAACAATTAGTCATAATTGATTTGGTCAAGAAATCATTAACTAGCTCAACAATCTCTCATAAGTGTGACCCTTCATTTTAGACCTTACAGTTCCACCCCAATGAGCCAACCGAAGGGAAAAACCGATTGGGATAAAAACAAAAGTGATCCTATCATTTTCTGGAGTTCTCCTTGATATTGTCCTAATGCATAAACCATTCGAAGGGGGACGCTCCCAGGGCACCTCAAAGTTGTGCAAGAAGATCTCATGGTGCAAAATTAGGAAGGAAACCGTAGGACATGTTGACACACATCCCTTTCCCACTTACTATAAATACTCTCTCCATTCACCTTGATATGGACCCATGCAAACACTATCCGAAGGAGGACGTTCCCAGAGCGCTTCAAGGCCAAGCATGAGTCTCACAGTGTGAACATTAAGGGAGAAACGTGAGTGAAAATTTTACGTATCGTATACTAAGTATTTTAAAACCTATGATTTATTTAACTTAAGAAAAATACGGCTAATTATTTTTACTAAGTGATTGTTTAATTTTTCCCAACAATAAAACTTATTTTGGATAGTTAAATAATTTAGATTAATGATCATTACACTTTAAAAAACTTTAATTAACAATTGCATGCTTGTAGACAATTTACCTAATTCACCTTTCCAGGTCAGTTCTCAAGTAGGCATGTTCCGTTTCCGTCAACATAAATACCCTAGCCTAGACAAAAGATCCCTTATAGATACGTTTGCTTCAAATTTAATCTTCTATTAAAACCAATATAATCCTAAACTGATTAAAAAGATTAAACTAATTTCTAATCTCATTAGAAATTTGTGATCTTAGGTCTATGTAAATCATATTTTAAAACTATTTAAAAATTGATTTTACTTAAGTTCGCATGCAATTTTGAATTATTGATTTTAATTTCTAATTTTATTTAATTAAAACGATTGTAAAATAAATGAAACAAATTAAAACCATTCGTTGCATCGAATGACATACTTAATAAAATTATAACAGTTATAAGATTATCTAAAATATTGTCCTGCATCATGCAATTCTCATTTCATTATTAAACATACATAACACTTATATATTAAAGTAATGAAATAATTAATAACATACATCCAAACTATATATTATAACTCTTATAATATAAATGATGCATGACTATATTAATAATGCATGTGAACGTATAGTATAACACTTATATTGTATGATGCATGAGCATACTATAAAATAAAATCATGCAACTATATATTATGACATTTGTAATATAAATGATGTATTAATAATGCATAACCTATGGTGAAATTTTACTATATGACATACATTATGACGTAAATAATAAAAATAAACTATACATCAAATGCATAATTTAAACAACAATTTATGGACCGGGATTGGACTCTTAAACTATTAGTTAAATTAGTATAACATTTATATCAATTTAATTAATCAAAAGGCTAATTATTACATAAAATAATAGCCAAATAAGTTCAAAACAGGTGAACTAGATCTTGAACCGCACGAACCAGACTGTCCAACACCCGAACCGCCCACGAATCGCTCGAACCAAGCGAACCAGACACAAACCAGTTGAACTACGAATTCGACCGGAATTGCCACAAATGACTCAACAAACATCAAATACAAACTCTATAACATAAATTATGCCCAAAATACGGGTCCTTACAAATCAAATTTGTAAAAAAAAAATAATAATAAATAAAGGCTGTAAAGACTAGATCCAATCTCGAAATTATCCAAAATTGTAAACAATCATTCCATACATTCATTAACATATAGAATGCTAAAACCCACCATCAATTCTAAAAAATTGAAAAAAATTTTGGTCAAAACCTCACTCTGATACCAATTAAAGGAATCGGTGAAGGTTTATAGTGGAAGTGGGGATTGGTCCTAAATCTCAATTCTATAGAAATTGAGAAAATGAGATTAGGGATTAAGAAATACTAGCCTTTGAAGATGTAATCTTCTTCACGTATCCTCTTCTCCAAAAAAGTCACGTGCTGGAAACCTTAATTGGCCACACCATGAAATTTTCCTCTGTATCCTTTAGGATGAGAATCCAAGGAGTTATGTGGGCTCATGGTATTATTGGAAGAGAGAGTGAGAGTGAGAGAAGGAAACAGTAAAATCCTGAGAACTAATTCTCAGAGAAACTTTTGTAAATTTTTTTAACTGCAAAACTCAAAAGAAAGAAGAAGAAGATAACAACCCTCTACACACCCACTCATGCATGCTGTAGAGAGAAAAAATGGAGGGAGTTACAACTCTTTCCCAAAATTATTTTTCAAAAATAAAATTAATTCAAAGAAAAAGTAATTTAATAAAACATTTAATATATATTTATATGATAACCACTTTATCATATAATATATATTAAACTTCATATTATATCAAAATATATAACCCATATGTTATTATTGTATCACATACAATATAACTATAGTTTTCATTCTCTCATTAATCCATGGTATTTAATATAAATCTCATTTATACTAAATTTAATTATATGAATCCAATTCACATCATTAATATTTGAATCAATATTCAAATATTTATTTCCTCTCAAATAAACTTTATATTATAATATATCAAATACATTATAGTAATTATATCATATATAATCAAATTAAATTAATTATATCACATATAATTAATTTTCTCTATTAATTTGAATAATTCAAATTAATCCAAAATTGATTCTCACTTAATCCATGTTGAGCTATAGAGGGGGCCTCATGGATCTATAACTTGAAGCTCTAATGGTACTTGAATAATTAATTAAACTCATTTAATTAAATTATTCAACATCCAAGGCATTCCACTAAAGATCATGAGCTGCTCTTTTCGTACTACAGATATATTTCTATGCCCATTGGATATAACCATTCAACTGAAGGAAATCTAAACATAGAGATCCAGTGAGCGGAAGCAGATCGTTCCAAATCCCATTGAGAAAGAACACAAATACATTACAATCTACAAGAACAAATTATGCATAATTAAGTAAATTACAAGCATGCTTCTTTAAAAGAATGAACAAGGGATAGAGTATGCAAACATTTGAAGAACCTTTCTTCAAATATCTCTCAATCAAGTTCCAACACGTCCAACGAAGTACTCGAACGCAACGAACAGAACAGCTAACAGCACGAACTGATGAATCCTCGATCACTATCGAGTCCAACTTAATCCTTGAACCTCCAACAGAATTAGAACACCACCATAAAAGTTACCTTGGTATTCTCGATGTGAGAATCCAGGAGTTGTGGACTCTATGTGACTTTGGATAGAGGAAAGGAGGAGGTAGACGATCGACTAAGTGGGAGATGGATGAAGTCAATTGTATAGACTTGATACCCGATCGTTTAGTAAAAAGGAAACTTATCGTATAGACTTTGCTACTCGATCGTATAGCAACGAGTAAATTAGTAACTATCGTATAGTAAACTCGGTACTCGATCGTGTATGCTCTCTATGCTGTCGTTTAGTAAAATGCTTTTACTCGATAGCCTTTCTGTGAGATCCATAAAAATGAATAAACTATTGATTTTTGGAAAACGATTTTCCTTTTATCTCACAGTTAACATAAAACTTCCAATAACCTCCCACTCAATCGGTTATTAAAAAAAATTAATTATCGTATAATTAATATGTTATAAATAAATATAATAACCAACTTATCATATTATATTTATAACCTATAGTTTTAATATTTCATCATATGAAACATGTAAATCATAGTTCTTTTTCTATATTATGGTATTTAATATAAATCATATTTATATTAATTCCTTCAATTAATATATCTAATACATCAGATCAATTATATCACATATAATTCAATTAATTTAATTATATCACATATAATTGAATTTCCTCTTGTTAATTTGAATATTTCAAACTAACCCAAAATCTGATTCTCAACTTGAACCCATTGAGCTACCAAGGGAAACTTATGGATCTGTAGTTTGAAGCTCCTACGGTATGTGAATAACTGACTAAAATCTTTAATCACGAGATCTACCATCCGTTAACTGTTGGTCACTCCACTAAACACCGACAGTTGCACTCTTCATACTATAGATATATTTCTGTGTCCATTGGATATAACCAATCAACAGTGCGATGCCCCTTCACAAATCGTTCATAAGTACAACTGGACTTATTTACCATTTTGCCCTTGTAGTTACATCTAACTCCTTAAATACCACTGATTCCTCTAATGAACAATAAGTCATAGTTTGAACATAGTGGCCACACCCTCTCTTGGGAAGAGAGGACTCAGCCTCTCTTCCCAAGAGAGGGTGTGACCACTATGTTCAAGACCTGAAATCAGCTCTTAAGGGAGTAATTTATCTACTTACCACTGCTTCGGGGAATGAGTGAATTTCGTCTTAAGTAGCTAAGTTCCCAGCTCCCCAATCAGACGAAACCCCAAAATGGTAGGCTTATTCAGTTGGCAATCTGGCCACTCTCACCCATACAAATCAAAAGATGTCTTCACAAGTAGGAGTTCCCAACTCACTCAGGATTAAGGTCATGTCACCTATAGTCATCCTAGTGAAATGAAAGTCTCAATGATCAATGGCGTTATATAAAAAGACTAATCATCTCGTGGTTCGGTCTTATACAAATTCTTTGTATAGGATACCCCCGATTGCATGTCTCCACATGAATGGTCAGGATCAGACCATTTGTAGAACTGTACAACACTTGTAACATCTACAAAGCGGGTCGTATCCGTAGTGTCACCAGAATAAGGTATCCCTCATTTATCCTTATATTATAGACCATTTAGGTTATTACTCAAGGCATGATTCACCTGTATGTCTCCACATACATGCTTAAGTTACATGAAGTAACCACGAATCTTAGTTGATTGGATTGAGTAAATGCTTATAAAGTAACACTTATTTTATTAATAACAATATTTTTACAGAGTGTTTACAAACTACGAGACCACCAGGAGAATTAAGACACCAATCCCAACATCAACAATGCGATAACCCTTCATAAATTGCTCGTAAGTATAGGCCAAAATTACTGTTTTGCCCCTGTAGTTACATCTAACTCCTTAAGTACCACTAATCCTTCTAATGAACTAAGTTCATTAGGGGATCCGTGGTACTTAAGGAGTTAGATGTAACTACAGGGGAAAAACGATAAATTCATCCAGCTGTACTTACGAGTGATCTGTGAAGGGTTATCTTACTGTTGACTTGTTATATCCGATGGACACAGAAATATATATGTTGTGAGAAGAGTGCAACTGTCGGTCTTTAGTGGAGTGCCCGACAGTTAACGGATGGTGGATCTCGTGATTAAAGAGTTTAGTCAGCTATTCATGTACCGTTGGAGCTTCAAGCTACAGGTCCATAAGGTTCTCTTGGTAGCTCAATGGATTCAAGTTGAGAATTAGTTTTTGGGTCAATTTGAAGTGTTCAAATTGACAAGAGGGGGTTTGATTATATATGATATAATTAAACTGGTTCAATTATATGTGATATAGTTGATATGATGTATGAGATATATTAATTGGAGGAATTTGATATAAATATGATTTATATTGAATAAAAGAGAAAAGGATTCTGGTTTAAATGTTACATATGATGTGATATTAAAACTATAGGTTATAAATATAATATGATAAGTTAGTTATTATATTTATTTATAATTAAAACAATTATATGATAATCGTGGGTGGTTTATCCATTAACCGTACGTGAAAGTGGGAGGTTATGTTAAGTTTTTCATAACTGAAGGATAAAATGATAAACGTTTTCATTTTGAAAAGGAATCGCTTCATTAAGAGCATTACCAATCATTTAGCTGATTAATGACTATACGATAACCTTCTAAGCGAGAGCCTAAATGATCGTGTAATGCGCCTTTCTCTAAACGATCGTATATAATTTTACTAAACGATTACATGCCTAGAAAGATTCTCTAAACGATCGTATAAACGATCAATCGTGTTTTTCTAAACGATCGTGTACCTGCTGATTTTTACTAAATGATCAAGCACACAAAGTCTATACGATAAACAGTATACTTTCCCACTTGCTTGGTCGTATAGTTCGATCATTGCTTCCTCCAACCCTCTATCAAATCCAACAGAGCCCATACCTCATGGATTCTCACTCCGAGAATATCAAGGTAGCCNATCATTGCTTCCTCCAACCCTCTATCAAATCCAACAGAGCCCATACCTCATGGATTCTCACTCCGAGAATATCAAGGTAGCCGAGTGGTGGTGTCCGAGAGGTTGTTTGTTCGTGGTAAAGTTTGTTCGTGATCTAAGCAACAATGAGAGGTTGTTGTACCAGTTCTTCATGAGAGCGAGAGATCTATAGAAGAAAGGTTCTTCAAATGTATATCTCTCGTCCCTTTTGTTATTAGTTACTAAAACATGTTGTAATTTGTTAGAAAATACATAACTAGTTTATACGTTTGTGAATGCTTGTAATTCTGTCACAATGAATTTGGATCGAACGTGCTTCCACTCATGGGTTCTCTTTGATAAGAGATCCTTCACATACAATATTTATTTATTTATAACATACATTCAAAATACATAAATAATTAAACATACACCTATATGGATCATTTTTGGCATTTCAAGCAAGCAATTGGCTTAAGCTTCTAGTTATCACAAACCGACTTGATCAGAACCCGAACCGCCTGAACCGAATCTCTAAAGCTCCAAAACAGGTTGAACCGACAAAAACCAATTTAAACCAAAACTTTATGACCCAAACGGATCGAACCGGTTCACTTAAACTGTTGGTTGGGTCGAGCGCGTTCTTTCTGGGGTGAGATGAGCAGCGTTGCAATGCCACGGGCTGTCCTTTTCATTTTTGGACTGTCTGATGAGCAGCATTGCAATGCTCTAAGGGTAGTGTTGCAACGCTTCCTGGCAGAAGCTTCAAACTTGAAATTCTGCAACTGACCTCTCTTGCTTCTTTGTTTAATTATAGTCTAATTACGACTCTATTGACTTTATAAAATTTACAGACTCTTAATCACACACTAAAGCCCATAAACAAAGAGCCAATTACAATAATTTACACTTAATTGAAGAGAATTTTAATGCCAAAACTGAAATTATCTATATCAACAATATTTTCATACAACCTATGAAAAGCACCCACCAAACTAAAATTAACACGAATTGAGCGCTTAAATCATGCTCTGATACCAATTGTTGGAGTTAGCATGCAATTAGTGAAAGCAAATAGAATCATTAAGCACTCTAATTCATTAATTTTAGCAGCTAAGATAGCATGTCAATAACATAAAACAAGGTTTAATGGTATACCTTTGAAGAACTTCTTCAATCCACGAATTCAGCTTCAATATTGACTCCAAATGCTTATGGACCACCACTAGATCTTTCCTACTATTCTCCTGGACCTTAGATTGAATTGGGGGATTCAAAATGAGATTGGATTTAAGAAATTTTGAGAGAAGAAGATTGGTTTTTCTAGTGGTCAAGGTTGAAGATCTCTTTCTTCAATTCTTCTTTAAAATTCAGCACGTGCTCCTACAATTTTAGAACATTCCACTCCTACATCTTGACACCTCACAACACTCAAAGAAAATGGAATTGTGAATGTTCAAAGTGGGAGAAACCCCCTTTTAATTTTTAAATTGATTTAAAATCATTTTTATGGAATTTTTATTAAAATTCAATTTTAGTATAATTTTCTAAAAAAAATTAAATTAAAATAAAATTGATTTTTAATTTTTAATTTTCATAAAATTAAAAATTTCAAGTTTTTAAATAAAATTAATTCAAATAATTAAGTTTAGATAAAATTTATTTAATTAATTAAAATAATTTAATATCCAATATTAAATTAAAAATCAATTCCACAATCATGAATCCCTATTCATGTAATTAATATTTAAATCGTATATAAATATTATTCAATTCTCCAATTCTGTTTAATTCAATAACTAAACATGTAATTATATCATATATAATTACTAATTGTCTTTATTCGAATTCGAATACTTCAAATTTACTCATCACTCTATTCTAAGCTTTAATTCATTTGTGAGCTAGTAGGGGACCTAATGGACCTATGGGTCATAGGCTCTAATGATTCGAGATTAACTGGTTAAACTCTTTAACTTGAATTAACCAACATTCATTAACTATCGGGTCACTTCACTAAAGCCCAGTAGTTGCACTCCTCTCACTGTAGATATAATTGTCTTCACTCGATATAACCATAATCAGAAAGTCAACCCTGCATAGGTTGTTCGTACTAACGGCTGGGTCAAAAACTGTTTTACGCCTGAGATTACATTGTGTTCCTTAAGTCCCACTAATCCTCTAATGAACAATTAGTTTGTGATCCAATCACTAAACCGAGTTCCTCTCGAGTCAATGAGAGGGTGGGACCCTTTGTTCAAGATCTAGATTCAGCAATTAAGGGAACAACCTCTTACTATCCCCAAAAGTGGGTAGGAAAAAGCCCATTTTGCACCCTATGGCCCAGTTATCTACCAAGTCTTACCCCTGAAATGGAGGCTTATTGAGCCGACATCGTTGAGCCAACCCTAAACCATGTAAATCCGAGGATAATCCCAAATAAATAAGGGTTCATAGTTAGCTCAAGATTAAGATCAAGTTACCTAGGTTATCACTTTGAAATAGTCAATCTTATACAGTAAACAGAGCTATAAAGTAAAAGTGACTTATTTCTTAGTCTGATCTTATATAAACTCTTTACATAGGACATCCTCACTGACGTGTCTCCACATGAATGAATCACGATCACTCGTTTGTAGCACTTTACAACAATTGTAATATCTACAAAGTAGGTCATATCCGATAATATCCCAAAAATAAGATACCCAACCTTATCCGTATACTAGAGACCATTTTGGCTATTTACTCGAACTTGATCCACTCTTATGTCTCCACATAAAGTTCAAGTATTCATGTAATAGCCATGGATCTTAGTTTATTAGATTTAGGTTATTTCTAAAACAGAATGAGCAATTCAAACATTCAATAACAACTTTATTGAATCTAACTTTAATAACATCTATATTGATTAATAGAATAAGTTTATTGCTTACATCCACGAGCCTTAGGACATAAAACCCAACACGCTGAGTCGCCATCTTCCACACCCAACGTAGGAGGTTGACCACTGCCCTGAAAAATATGAGTATTAGAACAAATAGGATTTTCAGTAGTGCGATAGTCAATCATAAAAAAATTTCAACTTTATCACTGTGCCTCAAAGTTAGGGACCCTTGATCAACATCAATAAGTCATAGCTATCTTTATGAAGGGCCAACCTATCAATATAGACAATTCTGAAAAAAAAAAAAAAAAAAAAAAAAAAAGTAGAATCAACATTCATATTAATCACATAGAAATCAGAAGGAAAAGTTAGGTCATTGACCCTAACAAACATATCTTTAACCAAACCAACCGGCCTAACAAGAGAATGATCAGCTAACTGCACCAAAATATTAATAGGGTGCAAGACGTGGGACTAAAAGTCAAGAATACACATGAGTAGGCATTATGTTTATTATAGACCCTAAATCTAGCATGGTGTGCTCAAATTTTCCGGTGCCTATCAAACAGGGCACAGAAAACGTACCTAAGTCTATTAAGTCTATTAGAATATTCTTGTCCATTTCCACCTTTTATGATTATGAAATTTGACGAATGGACGTCAAGACAGCCTTTTTGAATGGTTATCTTGATAAGAGTATCTATATAACTCAACCAGAGGGGTTTATTGATTAGGGTCAAAAGCAAAAGGTTTGCAAGCTTAATAAATCAATTTATGGGTTAAAACAAGCTTCTCGATCCTGAAATATAAGATTTGATATTGCGATCAAATCTTATAGCTTTGAACATAATGTTGATGAACCTTGTGTTTACAAGAAGATTGTCAACAAAACTGTAGCTTTTTTGGTCTTATATATTGATACTATTCTACTCATAGGAAATAAAGTATAATTTTCGGTTGATGTTAAGAGATGGCTGACTACGAAATTCCAAATGAAGGATTTAGAAGAAGTACAATATGTTCTTGGGATCCAAATAGTTCGGAATCGTAAGAATAGGACGCTAGCATTTTCTCAGGCATCTTATACTGACAAGATGTTGTCTAGATATAAAATGCAAAATTCTAAGAATGGTACGTTACCTTTTAGGCATTGAATTCATTTGTCTAAGGAACAGTGTCCTAAGACACCTCAAAAAGTTGAGGAAATGAAAAGAATTCCTTATCATCAGTAGTCGGAAGCTTGATGTAGTTATGTTGTGACGTACCGACATATGTTATGCAGTTAGAACTGTAAGCAGATATCAGTCCAATCCAAAATATGATAATTAGATTGTCGTTAAAAACATCATCAAGTATCTTCAGAGAACGAGAGATTATATGCTTGTGTATGGTGTAAAAGATCTGATCCTTACTAGATATACTAATTCTGACTTTTAGATCGATTATTGATTCCAGGAAATCATTTCGGGGTTAGTATTTACTCTAAATGGAGAGCTATAGTATGGAAGAGCATAAAGCAAAGTTGTATTGCTGACTCCACCATGGAAGCTGAGTATGTAGTTGCATGTGAAGCAACCATAGAAGCAACATGACTCAGAAGGTTTTTGTCTGATTTGGAAGTTGTTCCAAATATGCACTGCCAATCACCCTGTATCGTGATAACAGTGGAGCATTTGCTAACTCAAAGGAACCTAGGAGCTACAAATGAGGAAAGCATATTGAGTGAAAATATCATCTCATCAGAGAGATAGTACAAAGAGAAGACGTGATTGTCACGAAAATAGCCTCTGAAGATAATCATGCTGATCCATTTACAAATGCCCTCCGGCTAAAGTGTTTGAGGGTCACCTAGTAGGACTGTGAAAACGAGCTTCATAAATCTAGGGCAAGTGGAAGAATCTTAAGGATATATAGATGCCCTAGTTTATTGTATTCTCTCATTACTCAACATTTTATATATTTATATATATGTAAATCCACTGAAGTTTTAGTCCAAGTAGGAGTTTTTTGGGTTGTACGTCCTAAAACTCGTAGTTTTTAATGTTAAACATATTCTATTTGCAATAAAGATGTTATTGACATTTATTCAATAAAACTATAGTTGAATAAGTAAATTGTACTTGTATAGACTAAATCTAATAAACTAAGATCCATGGCTATTACATGAACACTTGAACTTTATGTGGAGACATAAAGATGGATCAAGTTCGAGTAGATAGCCAAAACGGTCTATAGTGCATGAATAAGATTGGGTACATTATTCTGGTAACACTATCAGATGCGACTCACTTTGTAGGTAGTACAAATGATGTGATCCTGAATCATTCATGTGGAGATATGCGAGTGAAGGCATCCTATGCAATGAGCTTGTATAAGACTGGGACCAAGAAATAAGTCACTCTTACTTTATAACGTTGTTCACTATTTAAGACTGACTATTTCAAATCGATGACCTAGGTAACTTGACCTGAATTCTGAGCTAATTATGAACTCCTGTTTATTCATAATTATCCTTAGATTTGCATAGGTGAAGGTTTGCTCAACAGTGTCACCTCAAAAGCCTCCCATTTCAGGGATAAGACCGAGTAAATAGCTGAGGACATAGGGTGCAAGATGGGATTTACTCCTAGCCGATTTAGGGATAGTAGATAGGTTGTTCTCTTAAGTGTTGACTCCAGGTCTTGAACATGGGGCCTCACCCTCTCACTGGCCTGAGAGGGGCTCGGTTTAGTAATTGGATCACAAACCAAGTGTTCATTAGAGGATCAGTAGGACTTAAGGAGCAAGATGTAATTTCAGGGGTAAAAAACACATTTGACCCAACCGTTATCACGAACAACATGTGAAGGGTCGACTTACTGATTATGGTTAAATTAAGTGGATGAAAATATATAAATAGTGAGGAGAGTGTAACCATCGAGCCGTAGTGGTGTGTCTCGATGGTTAAAAAATATTGATTAATTTGGATTAAAGAGTTTAACTGATTAATCTCACATCATTGGAGTTCATGATCTGTAGGTCCATAAGGTCTCACTACTAGCTCGTAAAATATTAAACCTTGGATTAAAATATTGAGTGAATTTGAAGTGTCTAAATTTAGTTTAGGGTTTCAATTTGAAGTGTTCAAATTTCAATTTAAGGTTTGAATATTGAAGTATTCAATTTCAAACTAGGGTATGAACAATTAATTATATTCAATATAATTAACGTTTAAATTAATCGAAATTAAATGTATTTGGAGAGTTTAAGATGTTCAAATGTTGATTTAAATATTGTTTACATGAATAGAATTCATGTTTGAATCGAGTATCTTATTAATTTAATATTTGATATTAAATTATTAATTAGTTAATTAATTAAATTAGTTTAATTAATTAATTAAAATTAAATCATTTTTTATTTTTAAATTCAATTTATGGAAATTGAATTGAGGTTTTAAATTATTCTTAATTGAATTAATTTAAAAATTGAAAAATGAATTCGAAAGTGGAAGTTTCCAACTTTTGAAGTTGGTAGTGGAGATTTCCATATTTTGACACATTATTTTGACACATTGCTCACTCACTTAGCACTAATTGAGGTGTCAATTAGCTCAAAGGCTAAGTGCTTGAATACTTTAACTGGTTAAAAGACTTCAATTTTTAGAATTGAAGAGGGCTTGCATGCTGAATTTTTGAAAATTCTAAATTTTTGTGGAATTCTCTCAAACCCTCTTCCACACACTTGAAATTCCCTTTCAATCAAAAGTTTCCACCACTCAATTCAAGGTTGAGAATAGTATAGAAGCTCCTTTTAATGGTCTACTAAGCATTTAATGGTCAAATTCGCAGAGTACAAAAAGGATTAAGAGGGATTCTTCAAAGGTATACATACTTGAAACCTTTTTACTTGGAAAACTATTTTTAAGCATGTTTATAACCCAAATTAAATGTAATTAAAGTGCTTAATAATTCTGATAGCTTCTTCATTTTACTTGTTTACTCCGTAAAAAATCAGTTCCATAGCTTGAGATGAGGTTTTGTTAACCAGTGCTCGACATGCAGCTGCATCCATATTACTTTTATCCTCCTTGAGTAATCCCTTATAAAAATAGTGAATTAGGAGGTGATCTAGAATCTGATAGTTGGGGAAGCTAGCACAAAAGTGTTTGAACCTCTCCAAATACTCGTATAATGACTCCCTATACCCCTGTAAATCGCTATAAATCTGTTTCCTGATTCTGGTGGCTCTAAATAGTTGAAATAATTTATCCATAAACTTCATCTTCATTTTTGTCTAGATGGTGATGCACCCTGATGGTATATAGTACAACAAGTCATTTGCATCATCCTTTTGAAAGACTGGGAATGCTCATACGTTGACCTATCCTTAGTTACACTATGATGATGCATTTCACTACACACAATGTGGAAGTCCTTTCAGGTGCTTGTGTGGATCTTCACCTGCACTCCAAAAAAATACTAAGTGAATTAGACTAGTTTTTAATTCAAAATTACCTATGGTCTCAAGAAAAGTAATGCGAAGAGACTGTTGATTAAGGTCAAGAGCCAGAAGTTTCTTCAAAGTGCGCTCTTCTGGTTGCACCATTACCTCTCGTTCAAAATTCCAAAGCATCCTATAATATAATCATATTCAATAAAAAAAAAACATAATTGAATCCGACAAGGAACCGTTTTGATACATCCTCAAATCAATAACAAAATAAGAGAGGAGAAAAACAATGTAGAAGTCAGTTGGAAGGAATCTCCCTCATCTCTTTTTACCTAATTCAGAAAAAGAAGCACTGTAATGCTCCAACCAATGCTACTACCTTTCAGAGTAAAGGCAACATAAAGGGGAAGGTTGCAATGTTGTGTTCAAGGGCATTTTGGTAATTTTGACATTCTCTTTTTCGGTTGATGCAATTAAGCTTCGTTTTGACCTGTTTTAGCTCCATTTTGTCACTAACACCCCATTCTACCTTTTAGGTGCTCAAAACCTATAAAATAATCAAATAAACATATAAAATCTAAAAGTAAACCCAAATTAAGCGGAGCCAGATAACACATTTTCGCTGCTATTAAGAGTTCTATTTGCAACCTACTTTGTTTATTATAGCATTGTTGCATAACTTTTGGAAACTCTTCAGAGGAGTCTTCAAAATAAAGCTTATTTGGCTAGACTCGTTTATGATAACCCTATTCATCTCAGTATTTTGCAAAACTATAAAGGTAAAGACAGGATGACGAACGACAAGAAGAATCTGTAACTGAGCCTATGGTACTAAACTGACGCTTTCGCATATGTTCTTCTTATGTTTTTAATGTTTTAGTTTAGAAGAAAAACATTTGACCTCTATACTTGTTTTCATTTCGTTATTTATTTAATTTATTTTAAATTTGTGACTAGGGTACCTTGAGCAAAGGTTTTTGGGTTTATGAACATTTATTTGGATGAAATTCTATATTTTATAAATAGGGTATGAATCTATTGCTCAATTTGAAAAGATATATTCACAAGCTCATGCATGTATGTAGTAACATCCTATTAGAGTGAATTTGAAAGTTGGGTCATTACACTTAAAGCTAACACTCTCCTCATAGGTTCTTTGAGTTCCTCTAGGCTCTCCTATAGGTCCTCTGGGCTCTTCTATGCACCCTCATGGATCAACTGATCACTCTATTAGGCTTTACCCTCTTAGGCTCTTCTGAGATCAGGCTCTTTTTGTCTAACTTTTTCTAAGCTCAGATCCTCCTAGGCTACTTATGCTTATTCCATGGGTCTCGAGTCCTTTGAGCTCCACTCGACTCATTTCATGGGTTCTCTGAGCTCCATTCGACTTATTCCATGGGTCTTCTATAAGCTCTAGGCTCCTCATGCTTAGCCTAGGCTTCTTTGAGCTCATGCCCTCCTCGCCTCACCTCACCTCCTCTTAGCTTAAGCTTCCCATGCTAAGCGTTCTTTAGGTTTTCATGGCTTCTTTATGGGTCCTTGGGCCTCCTATCTCCCTAAACTCTCGAACTTTGCCTATGTTTATAAATCTACCCATAACAAAGGTATTTTCAAATCTAGTAATGGCTTTTTAACTTGCAATTATAGTAAAAATTGTAAATTTGATTTCTTTTTTTTTTATTAATCCAATTTTACCCTCATTTGTGTATTAGCAGGTGTATTTGATATATTTTAATTTTGGTATATCAATCAACTAATATACATTAATTTAGTAAAAATTTTAAATATGATTCCCATTCTTTTATCATCAATCTCTTATCATTCACTTGTAAAGTTGGCACGCCTAATTATTTCTAATAGCATCATTTTTACAATACGTGGGGTAAGAGAATTGAATTTCTAACCTCAAGATTGATAGTAGAAGAGTTATGTCAGCTGAACTATGCTCATGTTAGTATTTTTTGTAACTTTTTTTTTTTTTTTTTTTGTATTTTTTGCAATAGCTCTTATAATAATAAAGGAAAAAATTGAAGATAATTTTTTCATATATTATCTAATATATTTGTTTACCTCACCGTATTGTTTTGCATTTAATATTTGTATTTACTCTTTTGTTTTGATTATATAAATACATGGATATATATTCAAGATGTACTTTTTTGTTTTGGTTTCTTTTTGGTAGACGATGTCAATTTCTATTTTAAAAACTTTTGCAAGTTCTTTATAAAATTAAAGGACAGTTGCAAATACAACAATCATTCTCAAAGTATTAGTATATATAGTATAATGTAAAAAAATTACAAATATGAAAAAATCTAGATAGTCTATCAGTGATAGACCATATTGCTGGTAGAAGTTTATCAATGATAGACTATATTATTGGTAAGAGTATCATCAATAGAAGTCTAACGTTAATAAACTTTGCTATATTTACAATTTTTTAAAATGTTATTACAGACTTGATTACTATGCCTAAAATATTATTCATTACCACTACCTTAAACCTTAATTCCAAGTTCCTAATCCCAATCATGTTTCACTTACAAACTTCATTTGAGATATATATGTCCAATATGTGCTATTGGGATAAGTGCATGAGAGAACACATGAAAATGTCTTATAAATGCAGAATGGACTAAGCCCACTTCCCATTTAACAGAAATAAAGGCTATTTCTTGTCTTCTCTTGCTTGTGGAATCATTTAATTTAATAGGCCATGGTTTGCACAAGTGAATATGACAAGATAGCCACCCAACAATAGTTTGACCCAATTATCAGATGGGCCGCCCATGTTATTTTGTGGAATCATTTAATTTATTTGTAGGCTATGGTTTGCACAATCAGTTTATTTTTTCTCAAAGGGTATATTTGCAAGTTAATTAAAACACAAATATATATCATATATAGTTTCTCCTAATCTCTTGGGAACTAATTATTTAAAATCTTCGTTGGTAACAATATCATTTTTTTTTAATTTTTGAAAATTAACCTATAAATATTCATTATACTTTTAAGATTTCAACTTATTTTACTTAAGAAATATGCAAACTATTGTAAGAAAATTAAGAAAAAATAAACTTAGGCCTCTAATAATTTCATTTCTTGTTTTTGGCTTTTAAAAATTGAGTTTATTTACTCCTCATTTCTTACAATGATTTGCATGTTTTTAATTATAATGGTTGAATTCTTAGCCAAATTCAAAAACTAAAATAGATTTTAAAAGTTATTTCTTTTTAGTTTTCAAATTTTGGTTTAGTTTTTTTAAATCATTGGTGAAAAGTTGATAAGAAAGGAAGAAATTTAGAGGTAGAAATAGTCTCTATGAGTTTAATTTTTAAAAACAAAAAACTAAAAAATCAAGGACTTGTTTGATAATCATTTAGTTTTTTGTTTTTGTTTTTAAAAATTAAGTCCATTTCATCCACATTTCATACAAAGATTTGTATCTTTCTTAAGTATAATGGTTGAATCCTTAACCAATTTTCAAACTCCAAAAATAACTTTTTAAAAGCTACATTTTTTTTTTCCGTTCTCAATCTACTTGCTCTTTTTAACAATTGGTGAAAAGTAGATAACTAAGAAAGAATTTAGACGTAGAAATATATATATAATGTTTGTAATAAATTTCTTGGATTTTGATATTTAATATTTGAGTTTTGTGAAATTTTAATCATTAATACATGTTGTACACAAATTTAAGTATTTTAAGTTAATAAAATAATGTAATAAAAAAGAAAAGAAGAAATAAATAATCCGACAACTCAACTCAACTCAACCCGAATTTTAAGGGTTGGGTTGGGTTGGGTTAGAGATCTTATTAGGATCACTCAGGTAGCCAACTCAACCAACTCAAATTTTGGAATTGGTCAGAAAAATCTTTCCAACCCAATCTATGTACACGAACCGTATCCTCCACAGCCTTCCTCTCTAAGAAACAACTTCTTGGGAGCAATTCTCTTGTCCATTTAGATTGAGCGAAACTAATAAAAATTTATAATATGGTGTGAAATAAACTAGTATTAAAAGATATTTATAAAAACAAATTTTTAGTACGAAGAAAAAGAATGCACGTTACTTTGTAGTACTACAATTTTTTTCGACGGGAAACAATCATGCAATATATATATGGCTAAATAAAAACAAACTTTTATATATGGCGACTATTAGATAAAAGATCAATTTCAATTATAAAAAAATAATGAGGGAATCAATTCACCAATTCAGAAAGAGTAGAGCAAAAATGCTGTTTCATCCTCAGTGAACTGTAAAGTTGGAATCAAAGCAAAGAAGCGCAAACCCTAAGCCACACCCACTTGTTTCCTACATAATTATTACTCAAACATTTTAGTTAAAAAAGAAATAAAATTATTTTAACTAAAATCGCATACTACTTATACCATCAATTTCAAAGTTAAAAAATTCGATTCTCCCATTAATTTAATATTATTCTCGACATTTTGAATACAAGAAATTTATTGTATTTTGTATATATTTTTTTTAAATTACAGAAATACAATAAAATATTCTATTCAGCCTAAAATTAAGCTAAATTACACAATTATGTTAACAGAACTATTGGTCTTAATATTATGCTAAAATCATGGATGAATCTTGAAACTTAAACTGATATGTGAAAATAAATGATAATATATATCAACACTTTAGTTACAACCCTACCTAATTCTTCTGCCTTATCAAATTTTTACAATTCAAACGTGACAATTATTTTTGGCTCAATGCCACTTTTGTAACAAACAATTAAAATAAGGAAGTAATACTTTGTTGGTCGTTAGTTTTCGGCTCTAGTTTCTATTCGGTATGTAGGCTTTAAAATGTTACACATTTAGTCATTAAATTTTGATTTTTGTTTCAATTTAATCCATAAATTTTAAAATGTTACAATTTTAACTTTGAGATTTGAATTTTGTCTCAATTTGGTCAATAGATGTCAAGATTTTACATTTTTAACTTCAGTTTTCCATTAAATATTTACTTTATGTCAATATCTATTAATTAATTATAAATAATTAGAAGTGAAATTTTATGTTTATTTAAAAGTAATAAAAATAGTGAAACTTAATTAATTGCAATTCTTTTAACTATTTTTAATTTATGTTCTTTTAACGAATGAGTATTTAGTGAACATTGAGGCTAAAAGTATAAACCTCGAAACATAAGAACCAAATTGAAGTAAAGTTGAAATGTCAAGGGTAAAATTAGAGTATTTTGAAATCTATAGACTAATTAAAATCAAACTCAAAATTTAAGGAATAAATGTGTAATATTTTAAAACCTAGAGACTAAATAGAAACTAGATCCAAAACCTATGAACAAAAAAAAAAAGGTACTTTTTCCTTCAAATAATAATAAATATTGTCATTCTATTTTATATATTTTATTTGAGGGGAAAAGTAACAAAATTCCAATCCCACTAGGTTTATATATATGGGAGCTTCTTTCATTTGTTATTACATCCAAATCTAAACAAATAAATAAGATTTTGGTTCCAACAGAGTTCTTTCCCTTACATAGCCTCACTTCTCTACCTAAATTTCTCTTCTTCACTACAAGAAAAAAAAAAAAAAATACTCATGGCTTTATCCTTCAATACTCATAACCCTGCAGCTTTTACCTTTGGCCTTCTAGGTACCTTTTTTTTTTTTTTTCCTTCTTTTCTTCATATTTCAACCTCTTATTGATATATAAACTTAATTACTCTTGTGAGTTGGTTTTTTTCTAGGTAACATTATCTCCTTCATTGTGTTCTTGGCTCCTGTGTAAGTATATATGATTTAATTCGTTTATTACAATTTTTTGTTCATATAGTTTATTTATCGAAATAATTAAAAGAATTTGATGTGTTATTGTAGACCAACATTTATGAGAATCTGTAAGAAGAAATCAACAGAAGGGTTTCAATCAGTTCCATATGTGGTAGCACTTTTTAGTGCAATGTTGTGGTTATATTATGCTTCATTCAACCCTAATGAAACCCTTCTCATTACCATCAATTCCGTTGGCTGTCTCATTGAGACTCTTTACATTGCCATCTTCATTGTTTTTGCTCCCAAACAAATTCGGGTACGTAATTAAACCATTCATTATCTCTAATTTCATTTTAATTAATTGTGTAGGGTATTATTTAATTGATATATACGAACAGGTTTCAACGTTGAGATTTGTTCTTCTATTGAACTTTGGAGGGTTTTGCATAATTCTACTTGTTACTCACTTCTTAGTGCATGGATCTAATCGAGTGAAGGTTGTTGGATGGATTTGTGTGGCCTTTTCTATCTCTGTCTTTGCAGCTCCACTTACAATCATCGTTAGTATTCATTTCATTACTATTTCTTCATTGATTGTTCAATTATATTCACCTTTTTGAAAGAACTTTATGGAAATTTTTGTTTTGTTATTATTGTTATTTTTCTATTGATGTTTATGGGGTTTTGCTTTATAAAAGAGATTGGTGATTCGCACAAAGAGCGTGGAGTTCATGCCGTTTTATTTGTCGTTTTTCCTCACACTCAGTGCAACCTCATGGCTTCTTTACGGTGTATTTCTCAAAGACATCTATATTGCGGTATTGCTTCAATTCCCTCTAATTCCCTCTCTCAAGTTTACACCATTTTTTTTTTTTTTAAATAAGATGTAAAAACTACTTTGGTCCTTATACTTTTAAGATTTGTCATTTATTTTAATCCTTGTAATTTGAAAACGTTCATTTGGGTCTTTATGTTTTCAACTTTGTTTCATTTTGATTCTTGTAATTTCAAGATATTCAATCTTATACTTTTAAAAGGTAAGTAAAATATTCACTTTGTAAAAGTATAGAGATCAAAAGGGACATTCTAAAAGTACAAGAACAAAATAAACTAAAGTGAAAAGTCTAAAGATTAAAATGAATATTTTGAAAATATAGAAACAAAATGAACCAAAACTATAAATACATGAACAAAAGTAGTATTTTAACCCATGAGTACACCCATGAGCATTCAATTTTTGTGTCAAAAAATAACTTTTAAACATTAAGAAAGACATAAAACAACATAAGAAAATTGAAAATTTGTTGACACTTAATTTTAAAATAACCTATATATTATACAACTCTAAACTAATATAATATGAGGCATGATAAAAAGTTAGGGTTATTATTAATATGATGATTGAAATCCGTAATTTGATTATGGTTTCAGCTTCCAAATATCCCGGGATTCATGTTTGGGATAGCTCAAATGATCTTGTATTTAATCTACAAGAGGCATGAAACAGCAATAGCGATGCAGCTACCAGAACATAGTACAGATGTTGTAATGATTAGCGCCGCCACAAACTCTGACAAACAGAAACAAGATTGTTCTCAGCTACCATCTAATAACAATTCTGTTGGATCCGCCATTGATCAAGTAACGATAACAACCAACGCAACTGAACTCAACAAAAAATTGGAAGTCAACCACCAAATTACAGATCAACTTAATCATGTTTAACTATATATATATATATATATATTCTCTTCTAATTAACCTTTTTTGTTTTTTAATTGACTCCTGCCTTCTTTCTTTTAGAATCTATCAAGCTGTTGTTCAAGTTTGTCTTTGATTTTTGGTCTTTGGTGTATGTACTTGCTCAACTTCTCTCTAAGCTACCACGTAAATCGTGTATGATAGCTAGAGAGATTAGTGAAAGTGATTATGGTTCGTGCTTAATTAAGTAGGAATTTTGTATTAATTTAAAACTTCGTCATTTTGATAAATGTTTTCTGATCTCTCTCATGCCATTAATTTTTATTATTATTATTTTCCTTTGAGTACAATATAGTGGGATGAGATCATAGATTTCTTGATCGTTAGCATATATAGTTGTGCTAATCTCATTTTCGTCAATAATATTTATTATAATCAATCTTGTTTTGATGAAGTGTTCATAGACTTCATCATTAGTATTCATACATATATATATATGTGTTTGGAGTATAGTTTTTATTTGGTCCCTAAATTTCAAAATGTTAGGTATTTATTCATGAATTTTGAGATTAATTTTATTTGGCAATAGGTTCTTAAATTTTACATTTTAGTTTTGATATTTGAGTTTATTTTTTATTTGGTCAAACTTGAACCTTTTATACTTTTTCTACCATTTTTACTAAGGCTCACTTTTGGTTTTTTAGGTTGATTTTCTATTAATAAATTTTAAATGATAAAATTAATTGTAATTCTATTAGTTTTTTCTCATTTTTCTTCGCAGTTAAAATGGATTAAAAAGTCCACATCTTAACTATTTTAAATTGATAAATTGGAAGTTAACATTAGAATGCAAAAGCGAATTGAAGGGTTAAAATCCTAAAAGTTCGAAACCAAATAAAAATTAAATTCAACTCAGAAACCAAATGTAAAATTAAGCTCAAAACTCAATAATAAAAAAATATAATAATTTGAGCGAGGGATCAAATAAAAATGAGACAATTACAAATATAGCAATTTAGTTTAAAGTATTAGAAAATATAGCACCATGTAAGAAATGGTAGATATAACAAAATTTAGATTCAGTTCTCGGAATCTATCAGTGATAGACTATACCACTAGTAAAAGTCTATCAGTGATGGTGAAATTTTGAAAGTGGTTCGTCACACAAGTCACAAATGTTACGTAAGACGTCTTAGCAAATTCAGAGAAAACCATAAAGTAACAGATAAAAAATCAAGAATAAATGCACAGGGATTGGTAACCCGATTCGGTGATAAACCACCTACATCTGGGAGGTAGTATGCTAAAAAAAAGATAGATAACTAATATATAAAAGTCAAGCAATTACGACATTGTATTTATTGTAAATAACGATGATTACAGTGACACGTGCAAAGCCTAACATAGTTAATCACCTAGGCTCTCCTACATGTAAGACTCTCTTTGACTTGAACTTATGCTCTCTAAGTATGTGAACATTAGTGATTCAACACTCAGGCTCCCCCTAACTATATGAGACTCTCTCTCACCTTGAATATACCTTTTCTCCTTCTTGTGAACTCCTTTCACGTGACAATTTAAGCTCACCCTATGTCTTGAGAACTCCTTCTTGATGAATAACACCTTAGAACTCCCTAAAGGATGAGATCCCTTCTCAATCAACTTTGTCTTAGGCTCCCCCTAAGACAGATTAAACGATTCACGATGTTGATACGTTTATAGCATGAACAACTTGAAGAATATGTCATCATAAGATAAGAATTCTTCCTTAGAATATAGAGCACACAACACAACTTGTCAACCGGTCTCTCAATAATACATGTGTCGACCCTAACAAGGATACCTCTTGGGCATAAATAACACAATAGAAAGATGAAAAATATCCTCACACAAAATCGACAAGGCCGCAAAAAGAAAAGTAGCCCAGATAAAATAATTTACAGAATAGACTAAATAAGAAAAGAAATTTTCTGCAAAGTCAACATCTTGAAGCACAACCTCTGAAACGAGAACCCACAGAAACATAATCTGAGACAATCCAAATAACGATCCAAAAAACACTAGCCAGAAATCTAAAACAAATATATATAGTCAATAATATAGGTTTAGATAAAACATACCATTGGTGTAAGTCTATAAGTGATAGAGTCTATCACGGATAGATTTACCATATTTATAATTTTTTAAAAATATGGTTATATATTCAATCATTATTTGTCAATGCAATGATCCAAATTAAGTATCATTTTCTTAACGCTTTAGTTTTGTACGAAAATAAGAAAACGTGTGAATTGTAATAAATGAATGTGTGTTATCTAATTCAAAAGCAGTTTCGATAGCTTTATGATCTTGTGGTTGTTTGTGCCTCTCTTGATGTTCTCATCGCTTTCAATAAAGTAAATATCGTGTAGTTTGTGTTGTGGAGATTTTTTTTATTTTTTTCTTAAAAAGAAAAGTTTCGAAAGTTGTAGAGAAGATTAATGATGAGATGAGAAGAAAGTTGGGATATGGGAGGTTTTCTTTATTCTTTTTTGAATAAGTAAAACCGAATATTAATATATAAACGACGTGTGTGTATATAGGCTTAACATCTTTGTACTCTTTCATGTACCATCGTTTTTTCTGCAGTGAATCAATTTTGGGAGTGTGCTAACAATATATATGTTTAAAGTGTATTTTAAAAGTTTCACTTCCACTTTCACAGTGAAAAAAATTACATCTTATAACATAGTATTAAATTTTCGTCGACATCATCGATATTTTCACGTTTTCATGGGCCCGACATCCTCGTATAAAAGAAATCGATATTTTCATTGTATCGTAGAAAAGTCCATGAAATAACAAAATGCCGCTAAGATAAACATAATATAAATAATAGACATCTTAAATATTCGAATGCCTTGAATTTGTTTGTTGGGACTTTAACCACCAAGTGCGTGAGGCACTGTTTGGTATAAACAACAAAATATCACTAAAATAAACCTATTCAAAATTCGTATTTAATATATTTATTTATTTGTAGTTATTTACGATTATGATCCTAGGGTTTAGAGTAGTGGGGTATATAAACTCTCTAACCCTTAGAGATGCCGTTTGGTATATTTAGAAAATATTCTCTCTGATAATACTATTTTTACTTTGTCCCAGAAATGTAGTTAACACGCCATTAGTAAATCATGTATATCTGTGTGTTAATTCTCTTTAAGTTTTTTTGTATTCTTGAATTGTCAATTACGTAGCATTAACCTCTTAAAAATCACAAAAAGTTTTTTTTTTTTTTTATAATTTTTCTAAAATTATCCATCAAAATCGACATTTAATCGATGTCCGTAAAATTGAGATTTCAATATTTCTATCGGTATCGACATTTTAAACTTGTATAATACATTCTACCTCATTGGTTGAGAAAGTCACATTTGGTTAGTTTTAGTTATACATTATCCTTTAAAAAGTTTCACTTCCACTTTCAGTCCTTAGAATTGATTCTAATATTTCCTAACAATTTTATATTTGAAATTTATGATGAAAATAAACATGACCTACTGAGTTGCAAACTAAATAGTTGGAGACATGACTTTTGAAAATTTTGAGAGATGAAGAGACAAGTTAGAAGGAGAAAATAAAGTTATAGAGAATGACAAAAAAATTAAAGAGAAAAAGCTAAAGTTATGGGAAGAAATTTTAGAAAAGCGACAAGTTTTAAATTAAAAAAAGGAGAATAATGGTTGCAAGGAGACTGAGAAAAGGAAAATAAATAGAAATTTTGGAGAAATTATGTTAAAAAGATACATTCAGACTTCATTTGAAATTGTTGTAACCGTTGAAATAAATATTATATGATCAATTGTTTTTTTTATATATTAAGGAGCACCCATACCTAATTCCCGTGGATATCCCACTTTAATTATTATTTTGTAATAAATAGAAGAGATATTCGTAGGTCGATTGAATTGAGTTGAAGGATTTTTTTAGACCTAACCTAATTGTTCCAGTCGTAAATTTTCCCAATCCAAATAACTCTCATAAAAAATGAACTTATCCCGATCCAAATATGAAATGTTTGGGTGAATTGATTTGGGTTACTCGGATCATTTATTAAAATTTTTGTTCTAAAAGAAAGTAAAATGTTATTATGTAAAAATTTGATTTAATTATTTTCATACCATGAATTAAGGTTAACAACTTAATTTCAATTTATATAAGGTAAAATCTCTTTCCAAAGTGCTAAAAGAATTATTTTTAAGAGTTGTTGGAGAATAAATCATCCAACAAAAACTAATAGAATTAAATAAAACTACGATAAATATATGTATATTTAATTATATCTAATTATATCATAAGTAAAAAAATATACATTTGGATGCTTATAATAAGTTCAGATTGGTTTTAGGTCGGTTTCGGTTCTTTTAGATAAACCAATGAACCAACCAAACCTATAAAATTTTCATTTATTTGAAACCCACCAAGCCTAAAAGAGTTGTGATCGAACCCAAATCATACGGGTTGAATTGGATTGATCGATTTTTTCGGGTCATCGATTTTCCCTATTGAATAGAGCATCAATTATAATATATATGTGTGTGTTCGGGAAAAAAGACAAAATAATTGAACCAAATGAAAATAAACAAAAGAATTATTGGTTTTTTGGTTTTGTTTCAAAAATTTAAATTTTTTTAAAAAAAATTCAATATTTTTTTTACTAATTATATATATAATATTTATTTAAATTAATTAGATTATGAAAGTTCTAATTTAGTTAGATAGTGATATTTCTAATTTAATTAGAATATAGATTTTCCAAATTAATTAGATTATTGGTTTTCTAAAAAATAGATTTCCTAATTAGATAAAGTGTCAAATTCTAAAAGGGAATCTAATCTAACTACTACTTCAAATTATGTAATCCCAAATATTTTAGGATTAGATTTATTTTCCTTTATAAATATAATCATCCATTTCATTTCAAACTATTCACTTCAATACAAAGAGAGGTTAATTAGAGAGATAAATCAATGTTACTTTCATATTTTTTTGGCCATTCTCGTTGTGCATCCGCCGATTACCGTCACTCACTAGATTTTTTTTTGTTTGGAGCATTGGTTCAAGTTTTTTAAAGTCGTTAATGTGTTGTTCAACATGTTCCAGAGCATTGTGACACATATTTGATTTGAATCTTTAAGTGAAGTTTGGAATAAATTTGGAGCAAACAAAGCGTTTGGAATGTTAATCCAAGTTTTTATTGGAGATTAATTTCTTGGATTAATTATGAAATTTCAATCTGAAGTAAGTGTTTTTCTATTGGTTCACCTTCAAACCAGTCGTCCCCCATCGCATGATAATGATTGGACTATTTATTTTAGACTGGTTGGACTGTCTATTTTAGATTGATTGGACTGGTTAATTTAAACTGATTGGACTACTTAATTTAGAACGATTGGACTGTTTAAGTTAGACTAATTGGACTAATTAGACTGTTTATTTTAGATTGATTAGACTGTTAATGGACTGACTGGACTATTTTGGTTGTGATATTATGTAAGATTGACTGAGGGCGTACTGGAATTACTTTTCCTCTAAGATAAATGACCGTGCTTATAATAAAGGAGTTATATGTGAACTGATGTATGCTAAGTTTAAATGGTTCTTGTTAACTTTCCTTATCTGGGCAAGTGTATTGACTGATTTTGTGCTTGTCAAGAACCATACCATGACTGTATATGTACACATTTTGTGATTGATCAAGATAAACACCTACGACTGATATGTGCACCCTCGGGACATACCTACGACTGATTTGTGTATCTTTGAGACACGTTTATGACTGATTTGTGTACCTTCAGGATACATACCATGATTGATGCGTGTTTCTTTGGAATCACTGATATGATATGGGTGTACACTGATGCCGAGATAGACTAGTTAACAGGTTACTTAGAGGGCCCAATAGTGGGTCGTTTACTGAGTATTTCATACTCACCATTTCTTCCTTTATGTTTTTTAGGAAATGACAGGTATAAAGGAAAACCAGTGAAGGTCCTTGCGCAGAAGCGTGGGGATCGGTCCCAATTTTTCATTTTTCACATAATCACAAAATTTTAGAAAACATAACAAAATATGCATTATAAGATCTAAATTACAGCATGCTAGAATAACATAACAAGAAGGGAAGAAGAACGCTTACCCTTGAAGCCAATCTTCTTCGTGAATTCCCTTGATCTATATCACGAACTCTTCAATCTAGATCTTGATCTTCAAAACTAGAAAAAAAAAAAAAAAAAAACCCAAATGAACATGGACAAATGAACCTCCTGTATTCTCCTAAAGGATTGAGAATTAGTAGGAGATTGAGAATTGAACACCATCATCATCAAACTATAAACTCCTTACATGTTTTTGTTGAGAGAAAAAAGGGAGAGGGAGTTATAATTTCCTCCTTTTATTAAATTCAAAATTTAATAAACATATATATGTTATATTATATGATAACCAACTTATCATACAAAATATATTAAACTATATGTTATATCAAATATAACACAACCTATAGTTTTTATATTGTATCAAATACAATATAACGTATAATGTATATTTCTCTCAATTAATCAAGATATTTAATATAAATCTCATTTATACCAAATTCAATTATATGAATCTCATCCATATAATTAATATTTGAATCATATTCAAATATTTAATTCTTCTCAAATAAATTGTATCAAATACATTATATTAATTATATCGCATATAATTAAATTAATTGATTATATCATATATAATTAATTCCCTCAATTAATTTGAACAATTCAACTTAATCCAAAATTAATTCTTAATAAACCCTGTTGAGCTTCATAGGAGACCTTACAGACCTGTAGATTGAAGCTCCAATGATACTTGGATAATTAACTAAATTCTTTAATTAAAATAGCCAACATCCATTAACTGACAGTCACTCTACTAAAAATTGATAGCTGCATTCTTAGCACTACAGATATATTTTTGTGTCTATTGGATATAACCAATCAATAGTGCGGTAACCCTTCATAAATTGCTCATAAGTACAATTGGGCCAAAATTACTATTTTGCCCTTGTAGTTAAATCTAACTTCTTAAGTATCATTGATCCCTCTATTGAACAATAAGTCATAGTCCAACTACGACCAAGTCCCTCTCAGCCCAAGAAAGAGTGTGGCCACATTGTTCAAGCCCCGAAATCAGCTCTTAAGGGAGCAATTTATCTACTTACCCCGACAATAGGTAAAGAGTGAATTTTGTCTTGTGTAGCTATGTTCTCAGCTCCCTAATCAAAGGAATCCCCAAAATGGTAGGCATATTGAGGTGACAATCTAACCACTCTCACCCATACAAATCAAAGGATCGCCTTCATGAGCAGGAGTTCACAATTCATTCAAGATTCAGGTCATGTCAACTATGGTTATCCTGGTGAAATGTAAGTCTTTATTATTAACGGTGTTATATAATGAGACTGATCATTTCGTGGTCTGGTCTTATAGAAACTCTTTGTATAGAATATTCCCGCTCACATGTCTCAATATGAATGATCGGGATCAGATTATTTGTAACACTTTACGACACTTGTAACAACTACAAAGTAGGTCGTATCCGTAGTGTCACCAGGATAAGGTACTCAATCTTATCCATCTATTACAGACCGTTTAGGTTATTATTTAAACAAGATCCATATGTATGTCTCTACATACTTGCTTAAATTACATCAAATAACCTAGGATTTTAGTTTATTGGATTGAGTGTATGCTCATAAAATAATTATTATTTTATTAATAACAATTTGTTTATATAATGTTTACAAACTACAAGAATACTACAGATTTAGGACACCAATCCCAACAAGGTATGAATCGGCGAGTGACAGACAAGACCTGTGATAGAGTCATATGGGAACAAGAGAAATTGTTTCTACTCAGTCTATATTTTTTTTCTTAGTCATTTGAATGTTTTAGAACTAGAATTTAATGTCAAACAGAAAATGTAATGTTTTGAATGTTTTCTTTGTTAAAGTTTTTAGGGGGTTGAATAAAGGTTTTATTTATTTGTTCATTTATTGTTTATTGACTTTATTATTTTTTTTTTTAAGTTGTCTCTATCATTTTAATGAGTTTAACTTTAATAGTTAAAATATTTTGGATGTCCATGTGTAATTGTGAGTAACGACCTTTGTCAAAGTACTCGAAAGGTCGGGTCGTTACATAAAGTAATTAATTAGTACTATAATTATCATTGAAAAGATAAAAATTAGTTCTTTATAGGGTCACTTGAACAAAAATGAAAATGAAATTGGCCATACGACTCAAAAGTTCGCATAAATGGCTTGGTGAAATAGTCGGATGACCAAAATGTCTTTAACAATTAAAAATCCGTGATTGGATTTTATTGTCATCTTATTTTTATTCGATACTAAATACTTTGTGATTGTTATCTGATTATCATTTAATACTAAGAAATGTGATTGTCATCTAATTACTATTTGATACTAAATAGTTTGTGATTATCATCTGATTGTTATTTGATATTAAGTACTTTTTTTTTATTGCTATACGATTGTGATTTGGTTGTTATTTAATACTAGGTAGTAGGGGTGTGCATCAATTGGTCGATGTCGGTTTTAGGAGAAAACCGACACGGAAAACCGACAAAAAAAAGTGTGTGAAATCCAACCGACAATCGGTCGGTTTCAGTCAGTCGATTATGTCGATTTTGTATTTTTTTTTTTCTTTTATATAAAAGCAAAGCCAAGGTGAATGAAAAAGGAAAGATGAATTGATGAGAATGAAAAAGAAAGATGAATTGATGAAGTGTTATTGTTAGGTTAACATAATTTGCAATTTTTTGAATTTAAATCAATTTTTTTTTAAAGAAAAAATTTAAATCAATCATGTAGTGGATTTTGAAATTAGGCAATATAAAAAAGAAAATAATAAATCAATACTAAAGCAGTAGGCTTGGGCTTGGGTTGATGGTAGTATGCTTGCTTTTATATTTATTTTTTTAAGAAATAAATTTAAAAAACTAACATATATATTAGTCGGTTGGTTAGTTTTTCAAAATTTTTATATGAAAATCGAAAACCGACCGATCGAGTCCTAGCCCCAATCGACTGATCTTAATTTGGTCAGTTTTGATTGGTCGGATCGGTTTTTGGTGCCCTTATGCACACCCTTACTAGGTTGCTTATGATTGCCATATAATTTTTATTTGGTGTTAAGTGGTTTATGATATTGTCATCTAACTGTTACTTGATACAAATTAGTATATGATTTATATCTAATGTCATGTGCTTGTCATCTATTTGTTATTTTATACTATGTAGTTTGTGATTGCTATCTGATTTCTATTTGATACTGAGTACTTTGTGGTTGTTATTTGATATTAAATACTTTTTGATCTTTATTTTATTGTTAACTGATGTCTATATGATTATTTCTAACTAATTTCTATATGATACCAAATAGTTTTAAGTTTTTATTTGATAGTTAACCGATTTCTATCTAGTTGTGGATCTTTTTTAGAGTGCAGCCATGAAAGTCTTCATGGGTCACAATCAAGATGTCGACCTTTATGGGTGTCAGATCTTCTTGCTCACACCGCAGCCATGAAGGAAGTTCATCCCCACAAGGAACTTCTATCTTCCAATTGATTATTGATTACTATTAGATATACTACGGGCATACATCTAATGTTGTTAGATATATTGTTGATACACTTATATGTATTACTTCAACTATTTATTGATTAATGTCTTATATACTAACGTCTTAGGTCTGATATATTTTTTATACACTTGGAATATTATGGTTATAAAACGAAATATACATGCATGCTTTTACTTCAAGTATTTTGTGATTGTATTGCCATCTGATTACTATTTGATATATTATTGATACACTTAATATGTTGATTGATGTTAGATATACTATTGATAACATGTAGAATGTTGATTGTTGATTGATGTTAGATATATTATTGATAACGTGTGAAATATTGATTGTTGTTAAATAGTATCATTTTTTTTAAAAGAAAAAAAAATAGAAAAGGAGCACCGTCGAAAGAAAGAGAACAAAAAGAGAACAATACGTTGAAAAGTTAATCGAATGGAACAACAAAGACATTTCGCACTCTCAAAATTTGACTGTAATTGGTAACGTTTCCTATTGCCTATACCAATAAATAATAGAAGTGGAAAAGGAAATAGGATTCATCTACCAAAAGCAAATAGATCCCAAATCTGATTTCCATTCTTCTCATTTTCCTAATATTCTTTTTTCAAAAATTCAACTTGCCTTGGAGTTGGCAATGGACCGGGTGGGGTGGGGCGGGGATTCCCCATTCTCGTCTTTACGGGGTATTTTCCCTCATCCCCATCGAAAAAACGAGTCCCCATCTCCATATATATATATTATATAAATATATTTATATATATATATATATATATTATATACTATATATTATAAAATAAAAAATTTAATCAGGGACGGGTAGGGATACCTTCCCCTCTCCCCACCTCATCCTCGACTGGAGACCCGATTAGAATCCCCAATTTGACTCTATCTCTGATCAAATCGGAGATTTTTCGTCTCGATCGGAATGAGGACCCGCGAAAATTTTTGCCAATCCGAATTTGTCTTAAACATTTATTTTCTTCTCTCGAAACTCACTAAAGATCGTTGAATCATGAGGTGGCAAATCGCATGGCTCTATTTTGTTAGGAGACTTAAACTATTAAAGTGGGACAAGGAATATGGATAACATAGGGTAAAATGGACCTACATACGAAAATTAAAATTAAAAATTAAAAATTTTGCTACGTTTACCAAGTTCAAAAAACTCATGCTACACTTGTAATTTTACTAGTTAATTTTGTCACCTATTGCAATTCCTTCCTTTATATCTATTGATTTTACTGATCAATTTCAAAATCACTAGACAACTAAGCTTTCTTTTGATAATGAATTTATTTTTTAGTTTTTTTTTGACAATTTATTTATTTTAGAGTTTTTATAATTTAAACTTACGGTTACTATTTCTATCTATTTGTTTCTTGTTTCATTACCTACTTCTTAAACATGCTTTCAAAAGCCAAATTACATTTTAAAAACTAAAAATAAAATTTGATTAATTTTAAAATTTTGCTTAGAATTGAAATATAATTTTAAGAAAAAAATACAAAAAAAGTAAAATTTTAAAGAAAAATAAGAAAAATTGCAATGAATGACAATTTGAATATACTATTGTAGGTATATCACCCATGTTTGATATTTTGCAAATATGGCAAAAATCTTAAATTTGGATTTCTAATTATTTTTTATTCCATATTTGACCTAAACAATCAATTGATAGAGAGAGAAAGAAAATTAGAGAGAGGAAAGCATGATTATTGACGATCGGACGTGTTGTAGTCAACGGAGGTAAGCGACAAGAAAGTGGAACGGTAGTCTATGACAGATGGTGTGGAGTAGTGCTAGTTGGTGAAAGAGAGATGTTGACGAAAAGAATGATAGAAATAGAGAGAGAAAAAAGTGGTGACCGACGACTGACGATCGAATGTTGTAGTGGTCGATAATGGAGGTAAGCGACAGGGAGGCAGAGCGGTGTCTAGAGACAAATGATGTGGAGAAGTGATGGTTGGTGAAAGAGAGATGTGAAGAGGGGTCTGTTTCTGCGAAGAAGAAGTTCAGTTTTTTTTTTTAAAAAAAAATCTAAGTGTAACATTATGAAGTATATCAACTCAGTAAGTGCATCATTACTAATTTTATCAACAATACATCAATCAAGTGTGTCGGCAATATATCGGTCAAGCGTATCAACATTATAAAAGAGAGTGTATTATTATTATCAAGTTTAGTAGCAGTATATCAGTCAACTAAAGTATATCAGTTAAATGTATCAACTTTATCAACAGTATAAACGAGTGAATAGTTGACAATTTATCAACAATTAATCAGGCAAGTACATAATTATTCAGTATATCAGTCAAGTGTATCAAGTTTTTCAATAGGATAAATGAGTGCAAAATGATAAGTATATCAAGTATATCAGTCAAGCCAATAAGCATCAAGTATATCAATCAAATATATCAAATGTATATCAGTAACAGAAGTATTTGTGACATTTTACATATTTTATATGTAGATTGGAATTCGTTTTTGCTATTTTTATAAATAACAAATATTTGAGCTACAAGCCTAATTAATATATTTTGTTTATTATCAAACAAGACATTGGTAAGAGGTCGGAAGATTCATTTTTTATTTTGATTTGATAGTATGAATATTGTTTTTGGTATTAAAAGAGACGGATGGCGTTTCGTGGTTTCCTACATACATCCATGGATGTTGGGTTAAATCCAAAGCTGTCTCCTTCATCCTTCTTAACTTCCTCAAACTCATCATTACAATGTTTACCATTCCCACTTCCAATCTACTTTTATTTTCTTCCCTTTCTCTACACAATTATTTCTTCTTTTCTCCACCTCCACATGTTTTTTTATTATTTATGTCAAAACGGTTTATTTTTCTATTAAAAAGTGGTCAAAGGGCCGATCTGTGTGTTTTGTCGCAGTTCAATAAAAGAAACTCTATATCTCCACACTTTTAAAAAGACGTGGCCGTGTGGGCGCATCCCTTTCTGGATTATGAAACTTTATACACATCCTTACAATTACGTTAATCAGCTCTCAACAATAATACGTTGTCAAAGTATCAATCCCTAGATTTCATCATACTACCCATTTAGTTTTTATGTTTATAGTTCGATTTCAATTTAATCCATTATTACACTATGTTGCAATTTTACTTTGAGATTTAAATTTTTTTTTAATTTAATCTTTAAGTTTCGAGATTTATACCTTTAACATCCACTACAAGAATTTGGACATTTTTCGATGACAGAAACCATCGACAAAAGTTTAAAACACCGTCGACAAAACCTATTCCGACGGTCATTCAGTCCTTGGCAAAATCATCAGGAAAGCATCATCGGGGAAACCTTTATCGACCCAAAAAAGTCGTGTCGTAGGAAAAAAAAGATATCTCGAGGGATCAAGGATGGAGTTTTTTGCCAACCCTAAACGAAACCGTCAGGATATGTCCTTTCTCCCGACGGTAAGAATAATTTATGATTGTCGAAAAATGTTAGCTTATGCTGACGGTTCCTTTTGGGTCGGACTAAGTCCTTTCTCTCGACGGTAATAATAATTTACGGTTGTCGGGAGAAGTAGCTTATGTCGATGGTTTGTTCTGGTCATCAGGATATTGTTACTTATCCTGACACTTGCTCTACGATGCCATCAGACAAAAGTTATTGTGGAACTATTTTAGCATGAAATTACACGTTTTCCAACCCCTAAACCATCGGGAGATGGTTACTTATGCCGACGGTAATCTCTTTTAGCATCAGGAAAAGGTAAAAAAAACACATGAAAGTATACTTTTTTCCGACCCTATGTACTGACGGGATTATATATTTAAGCATCGAAAATAAATTTTTTGTTTATTTACTATATTTTATATCTTTTTTTTTTTTTTTTTTTTTTTTTTTACAAATGTCATACCTGTTTAAATCTTACAAATATAAAAAAAAAACTAAAATAAAAATTGTCAAAATCAAGTAGATGTCCACACCAGTAAATAATATTTATAAAACATGCTTGAATCTTAAGAGTTTCTCAAGTAAACAACTACTAATACTATTCTTCTTAAATATAACATAACATCCACAAATCTTTAACTCCAAAATAACATTATATAATAAAAAAAACTACTTATAAAACACAATTCTACGACCTAACTAAGCTTGTAGGGAAATGCATCTTCAACATAAATCTCGAGATACCTACAAAATACAAATTTAAATAAGTTTATTGCTCAATGTACCATATACCAATCTTAAAATGAATATAGAACTTTTAACTCAATTGATAACATTAAGTATTGAACAAACCAACTCATATCTATATATTTCAATCTCAAACTCAATATAGAATTTAAAACCTAACTTAAACTTAATTATAATTATACATTTACCCTTATACCAACTTTAAACCCAATATAAGAACATTACCAAAAAAAAACCCACTTTAGCTTGAAACCAACCCGTATTTACACATTTTAAACTCAAACTCAATATGCAAATAGCAATCTCAACATCAGTATATAACTTTAAACTCATCTTAAGCATAAACATAATTAGACAATTACCCCCCTCCACTTATTTTAATGTCAAATTTATATCCATTTCAAAATTATTCTCAATCTCAATATAGAACTTAAAACTCAACTGAGAACATTAAGAATTGAAACAAACCAACTCATATCTACATATTTCAATCTCAAAGTCAATATGGAACTTAAAATCAAACTTAAACTTTACTTTACATAACTATACATTTATGTTGTTACCATAACTACAGGAAAACAACATACATAGTCTTCTAATTAGTTTAATACAAAAGTTGAAGAGTTCATACCTAGTTCGATTTATCTTTCATGAGCTGTAAGATTATAGATTTTATATCATCTATCTCAGATTGTCTTCGTTCTTCTAGTTCATCCAATCTAGCCAATCTAGCCTTTAAGGATTCTATCTCTTGTAGTTGCTCCTCTATAACTTTTGAGGAGGGTGCATTGGAAAATGATTTATTTACTTATTTATTATTATTTTTTTTTTACACTTTGGTGTTCTACTAAGACCCACTCTTATGCCCAACAGCTGCTCAGATATTTCTTCTTCTAATATTTGTTCAGACCCTTCTTCGGTGGAGGCTTCTCTCAGCTCAACCATTTGACTCTACATCAATAATTAGGACTAATAATTGTATGACAATTATAAACAAAGTTACATTGCAGAATAAAAACTTACATATGCATCATTAGCGGCCTAATAAACAAATGAGTTGTCACTCTTAAATAAGTCTACTAGGTCCATTGTTTGATTGTTGGATCCTTTCTATAAAACAATTCATATAGAAGATATTAATAATAATTTCTTGAAATCAAATATACAAATACTTTTATTTCTACCGTGGATTCTTGCATACGTATGAAAGTCTTAGAACCAGCTATATGAGTGAACTTTAGAGCTGACCGATTCTTTTGATTAGTCTCTGCCACTTTTCTAGAAAATGAGAAATTAAAAGGTATTGAGTAATTGAAATTAAGTAAACCAAAATAAACACAAAAGTTTTTACTTACCATTCGGTAGATTCAAACTTGGTGCATAGAAAGTGCCAATCTTCGATGGCATCTTTAAGTCGATCAAGTGGGTGTGCTTGTGCCTCTCCAGGACTTGCATATTTTTTTATAGTGTTTATATAGTTTCCCCCTATACTCTTTAAACTAATTTTTCATTTGTTCATCGATGAAAACATGGACCAGTTGGTTGGACAAGTCAAACAAAAAATGGTTCTGAATTCATTCAAATGTATATATATAATTTGTAAAATATCTAATAACCATCTTACTATTAATCAACTTTTAACTAGCTCTCTAATTTCTATTGGTACCTCTCTCCATATTCCATAATGAACAGAAAAGGATTCCCGAACATTGATACCAATGGCATTGCTACACTTTGTTGCATTGTTACAAATTTGTTTCTCCTATATAGGGATGATCTCGATAGGAATTCTCCCAAATGCTTGGACATATTTATCCAAATCAACATTTCGGGAGTATCTGTGTCCCATCCTTTAGTCATACAACTGGCCTCTGAAGAAATTATACGTAGTTAGTTTAATTAAACATTAGTTTAAATACAAATTATACATTTTTTATACAAATAAAATGTGTATCTATAACAACCTGAATTATCTCCCACGGAGGATAATGCGTTGATATGCTCGGACTCTAAATACTCCATTACTGCCTCCTCATTAGTGTGACCTACCATTGTTCCTATGTAAACAAAAATACATATGTTATAGAACAATACGTAAGTTGTGAAATGAAAAAGAATATACATATTTACATGATTATTCTGTATCATTAAGATGTACATCGAGACTCAAACTCTTATCAAAAGATGACTGTACATCCTCTTGCTCGTCATTTATGAAGTCATCATCAACTTGTTGAATTATCTATTCTTCTACGACTATAGGATCAACATCAACTCTACATAAACTGATATCGTTCCTTGATTCATCGATTGTACAAGGAATACTATTCACAACTTCTAATAACTCAGGTTAGTCATTCTCACGTTCTTGTACTTCTGGCATGTCCCATACACACTTGTTTTAAGTATGCTCGAACATGCGAGTTGTGAGTTTTTAGCCCCCATAGCTTTCCATCCTTTTCACCCACATATCTTGATATATTTGATACAAACCCATCAAGAAATTTGACCGATTTCATCCACTTATAGAATGCAACCTTGTCACTAGTAGTCAATGTGTATGCAGCGTGTGGCTTTACAACTTTATCCTTTGCCTTTTGTAGGGGCAGTTATTTTTGTATATTTAGATCTTCTAAATCCAAACGAGCATTAGTTGTATCTTTATTCTTTCCCTTAATATTTAATAATTTGCCTACCAAATTATCACAAATATTATTTCTGATATGCATTATGTCTCAATAAAAGGTTCAACCAATATGGAAGTTGGAAAATATACTTTTTTTATTCCATTTTAAACTTTGTTTTTGTTTTTATCACGTTTCTCTGGATGTTTGCTAAGCACGAAAAAGTTTCAACCTCTCATAAGATATCTTCTCCATCCATGAAAACTGGAGGAGGTCTACATTCCACTTTTCCATTATATTGTTTGCTCTTGTGCTAACTATGATTATCTGGAAAATAGCGTCGAAGCCCTATAAAATATTGTTTTCCTCTTAGCCTTAATAATGATGTATCCTCTTTACAAATAGGGCATGCTTGGTAATCTTTGGTACTCCATCCAGACAGGTTACTATACGCAAAAAAGTCATTAATAGTCCATAATAAGCTCGCACGTAGCGGTCAAAGTCGTAGAAGGTCCAGTTGCTTCTTGCTTTTTTTCGCACGTAGTTGAAAATATTCGCTGCTAACACAATCACAAGTGTGCACACCATCATTCCATAACTCCTTTAACTCTTTAATCAATGGCTGTAAGTAAATATCAATTTCTTTTCCAAGAGATTTCAGCCCAGTATAAGAAGATAGATAATGAAATTTGTCTCTTTCATGCATTTCCAATGTAGTAATTGTAAGAAATGAGCACCACTAGCCACAAGCTATACGAAGTACTCATATTTCCAAATGGATTGAAGCCATTTGAAGTTAGTCCTAAATGAACATTTCGTGGGTCAGAAGAAAACTGAGGAAACTCACGCTCAAAATGCTTCCACCCTTCAGCATCAACTGGATGTCGCAACACTCCATTAGTTTCAACATATTTATCTTTATGCCACCTCATTTTACGTGCAATATGTTTAGATCCAAATAATTGCTTCAATCTTGGTATTAAAGGAAAATGTCATAAAATTTTATGTGGAATCTTTTTACTTTTTCCATCTTCAACTTTATACCAAGACTCACCACATACTGGACACTATTGTAAATCGACAAATCCTTTATAATATAGGATGGAATCATATTTGTAAGCATGAGTAAACTCATAACCTAATCTTAAGTCACGTAAGTTTCTTTTAAGTTCATAAAATGAACTAGGTACAGATGTTCCAGCGAGAAATGCTTCTTTTAACAATTCAAGTAACAAATCAAACGACTTATTAGTCCAACTACTAAGAACCTTAATATGCATCAAGTACACCAAGAACAACAATGAAGAGAATATTGTACAACCAGGGTGTTGGGGATGATGCCCTAAAGTCTCATGTCCTGTAGTTTGTAAACACAATTGTACGAACGCTTGTGATGTATAATATATGATATTTTCTTCACTACTTGACTTTGCACATTGGATGTTTTATTTGCTTTATCACAAACCAATAAACTAAAATCCATGGTTGTCATTATGTAACTTAAGCATGTATCTGGTGACATACAAGTGGATCATGTCTTAAGTGATAACCAAAATGGTATGTAGTATATGGATATAGGAGGGAAACCTTATCCTGGTAACACTACGGATGCGACCCGCTTTGTAGAATAGTTACAAGTATTGTGACTTGCTATAGATGATCTGATCCTGATCATTCGTGTGGAGACATGTGAGCGACGACATCCTATACAAAGAGTTTGCATAAGGCCTGACCACGAGTGTTAATATCTTGTTATATGACGCCGTTCATGACAGAGACGTCACTTCACTAGGATGACCATAGGTAACATGACCTCAATCTTGAGTGAGTTGGGAACTCCTGCCATTGAGGGCGGTCCTTTGATTTGCATGAGTGCGAGTGGCCAGGTCGTCGACTTAAACCTACCACTTTTGGGAATTCGTTTGATTTGGGAGCTAGGAACTCAGTTACACAAGATGAAATTCACTCATTCCCCAAAGTAGGTGTAAGTAGATAGATTGCTCCCTTAGGGACTGATCCCGAGACTTGAACTATGTGGCACCACATGTTGGGATTGGTGTCCTAATTCTCCTAGAGTCTCGTTATTTGTAATGATACACATTGTTTGATGAATAAAATAACTGTTATTTCATTCCGACATTTACTCATATCCAATAAACAAAGCTCCGTGGTTATCTTATGTAAACTTAAGCATGTATATGTGATATACAAGTGGATCATAGTATAAGGATTAAGGTGGGATACCTGATCCTGGTGACACTACAAATACGACCCGCTTTGTGGAGGTTTGCATGTGTTGTAAACTACTACAAATGGTAGATCCTGACCATTCATGTGGAGATATGTGAGCGGGGGTGTCCTATACAAAGAGTTTGTATAAAATTGGACCACAAGATGATTAGACTCTGTATATAACGTCGTTGATACTAGAGACTTACATCTCACCGAAACGACCATAGGTGACCCGACCTCAATCCTGAGTGTTTAGGGAACTTCTGCCTTTCAGGGCGATCCTTTGATTAGTGTGTGCGATAGTGGCTAGATTGCCAACTCAACATGCTTACCTTTTTGGGGACTTTTCTGATCTGGGAGTTGGGAACTCACTTACACAAGATAGAATTCACTTCTTTCCCGAAGCAGGGATAAGTAGAGAGATTGCTCCCTTAAAGGCTGATTCCGGGGGCTTGAACATAGTGGCCACAGATTCTCTTTGGAAGAGATGACTCAGTCATAGTAGGACTATGACTTATGTTCATTAGAGGATTCAGTGGTACTTAAGGAATTAGGTGTAACTATAGGGACATAACGGTTATTGGTCGAGTTGTACTTATGAGCGATCTGTGAAGGGTTGTCGTACTGCTGATTGGTTAAGATGGACACATAATATATCTGTGGTAAAAAGAATTCAGCTGTCGGTCTTCAGTGGAGTGCCTGACAGTTAAGGGATGGTGGATCCCATGATTAAAGAGTTTTGTCAGTTATTCACGTACCGTTGGAACTTTGAGCTACAGGTCTATAAGGTCCCCTTGGTAGCTCAATGGATTCAGTTAAGGATCAGTTCTTGGTGTTGATTTGAAATGTTCAAATTGACAAGAGGTAATTCGATTATATCTGATATGATCAGTATGATGTATGAGATACATCTAGTGGAGGATTAATGTAAATTACATTTACATTAAGTGCCAAGGAATAGAAAAAGAGCTATGGTTTGTATGTTTCATGAGATTAAATATTAAAACTATAGGTTATAAATATAGTATGATAAGTTGGTTATCATTTATATTTATAATAATATTAATTATTGAATAATTATCTCTTTTTCTCTAATAACCAATTGAGTGGGAGGTTATTAGTGGTTTCATGGTAACGGTGAAATAAAAGAAAAAATATTTTCCTAATTTTAGTAAGTTTTGCAAAAGTATGTTTTGAGTTTTTTCAACTCTCGGAAGTATCCTCACAGAAGTTGTCAAGTAAATAGGATTTACTAAGTGACAGCTTGGATAAGGTAAACGATCGTGGAGTATTTGTAGGTGACAGACACTTAGCTAAGCGATGAGCTAAATGATCGCATAGCTTTTGCTAGACGATCGCTTAGCTTTTGCTAAACGATTCGGCATCAACCAATATGATAAGTTCTGCCATCTTCCACTTGCTCAATCGTTTACACGATTGTTGTTTCTTCCGTCTTCTACCTCAAACCAAGTCCACACAGAGCCCACCATCTGGATTTTCACATCGAGAATACCAAGGTAGCCTTCTTGGTGGTCTCATACTCAACTCGACACCATCGAGGTTCTGTGGAGGCTGTTCGTGTTGTTCAGGTGTTCGTGAGCTAGGCGATCGCTGAGTTCGAGCGTTCATGATCAAAGAGCTTGGCGATGGGTCTACAAAAGTGTGTAGCTTTTGTCCTTCATCTTATGTATTTCATGCTGTAATGTTTGTAATTAATGCATAACCGTATGTTTCTGTTTATAACTGTAGTTGTAAAGTTCATATATGATTGTAATTTGGAATGATTTTTTCACTGCTCATGAAAATCCTCGTGTTTGATTTCCTTCACCACACACCTTCTCATGGCCTGGGAGGTGTCCACACATAGTAGGACTATGTTGTATTGTTCATTAGAGAGATTAATGGTATTTAAGGAGTTAAATATAACTACAGGGGCAAAACGGTAAATTGGCCCAACTGTACTTACAAGCATCTGTGAAGGGTTATCGTATTGATGATTGGTTATATCCAATGGACAAAGAAATATATCTGTGGTAAGAAGAGTTCAGCTATCGGTCTTTGGTGGAATGCCTGACAGTTAACGGATGGTGGATCTCGTGGCTAAAGAGTTTAATCAGCTATTTACGTACCGTCGAACCTTCGAGCCATAGGTCCATAAGGTCCCCTTGGTAACTTGGATACAAGTTGAGAATAAGTTTGTAGGTCAGTTTGAAATGTTTAAATTTACAAGAGGGAGTTCGATTATCTATGATATGATTGAATTGGCTAATTATATATGATATAATTGACTTTATGATGAGATACAATAATTGGAGGAAATTGGATATAAATATGATTTATATCTAGTGGAGGAGAAAACACTATGGTTGATATATGATATTAAACTATATGTTAATGAATATAATATGATTATATTTATTATTTATTAATTTGACAATTATGGGATAATTGGCCGTCGTTTTCTCCGTAACGGTGCGTTAGTAGGAAGTTCCATTCGGTTTTTGTAACTGAAGAGCAAAATGAAAATTGTTTTCATTTTGCAAAGAACATGGTTAATTGCTCACGAGGTTTTTGCATCCTATCGCTTAGTGAATTGAGAGACTATACGATAGCTCGCTTTTAACTACACGATCGCAGACACACACGCGCTTTTATCTAAACGATCGCTTACCTTTTGCTAAACGATCGTCTAGCACTCGAGCTTTACTAAACAATCGTATAGACAATCACTGATCTTTTCCTACACGATCATATACCTCACCTACACGATCAAGCATTTTGTCTATACGATAGACTTGCCTTTCGCCCACTTGCTTGATTGTTGTATACAATCTCTTTTTCTCCTCCCCTCTACCAAATCCGAACAGAGCCCACTCTTTGGATTCTCACTCCGAGAATACTAAGGATTCCAAGTGGTGGTGTCGTCCCCATTCTTCATCTGTTCATGTGGAGATCATTCGTGATAGACAACTGATGGTGTTGCTGAGCGATTGGCTTGCCGATCTAGCGAGAGCGCAAGGAGTTTGTTCACTTGGAGAGAACGAGCTTTGCTGAAGAGAGTCTTAAACTGGTAACTTTCCTTGTTCTCTTGTTTGTTAATCTTAAAGCATGCCGGTAATTTAGTAGTTTGATGCATATCTACTTATTTGAATGTAAATGTGGTAATTCTGTCACAATGCTTTTAGAAAGATCTGCTTCCGCTTAGAGGTACTTTTGTATAAGAGTTCCTTCACAGGGTACAGCTGGTTGTGTGCTTCATTTATTAAGTCTTTAAATAAACTTGAATTTTTATCTCTTTCTTGGGCATTGGTGTCCATCTCATTCTCGTTATCTTCTTCAATGAATTCAGACGCAAAGGTAACATAAAACACTCTATCAAAAGGCACTATCTCCCGATGCCTTAATTTTAGATTATCAAATCGACAATAGTAATAACATCAAACAAACAAAACTTGAAAATAGAGAAAAATTTGATGATTAGTAGTCAAAGCATGCTTCAAAAGCACGGATCTAGATATGATTTCATGGAAAAACATGAAATCAATTTTACTTGAGCAGTTCATGTATATGGAGTTTAGCAAAAAAATAATAATAATAATAAGACACAAAAAGGAGACTACTACAACTTGTAGAGCAATGAATCAATCATCTTTAAAATTTTAGAAATGGAACTTCGAAGTCATGAAATTTATTATGTTATATAGTACATGTTAAAAATAATTAGTTTCATTTAACTAGTACAAATCTAGTACAAACTTGATTAATTAGTAAAAATCTAGTTCAACAAATTTAAATGCAAAAAAAAATATCTATCACATCAAAGTAATCTACTATAAATGTGGAACTCATCTCCAACATTTAAAAGAAAATTATATAATGCAAATATTATAGGATTCACGAAATGTTTTGTCATTTAAAATAATTATCCAAAAAAAATAATTATTCAAATTAAATACACAAAATGATCTACTTCATGTTAAATTACAAATAGAGTCTCCTAACAAAGCCTCAATATTATATCTATAGATTTCTAATGTTAATTAGAATAAGTTCATGGATTGCATTAGTTAAGGGTATGCTTGACCCAAGTAGTTTTTAGACCCATAACTAAAAACATTACTTCCATGACTTTTCAACTCTTTACACTGAAAATTGCACGACTAAACTGTTAGATCAACATCATCATGCAGTGGAAGAAATCATGATCCATAAGCATTCTAATTCATTAATTTTGGTTGAAAAGAAACATGCTAAAAACAGAGTATAATGGGTTTCATGAACATACCTTGGCCGAACCAACGAAATCTCCATTTCTAGCTGCAAAATCCTCTGAATCGTTGTGTAGACCACCACAAGATCTTCTCTATTATCCTTTTGTTGTTCTAGATTGAGTTGTGGGACTCAAAATAAGCTGGAATCAAAGGAAATATGGAGAAAGTTCACTGAACCAACCCATTGAAGAATACTTTCTTCATTCGAATTTTTCAGCAAAAATTCAATCGGTTCATCCTTCTTTCTTCACTCCAATCTCTTAATATATATTGTAGACTATCATGCAAAAAGATGTGTTGCAAGGGATGCAGCTCATGCTTGGATTAAACCAAAGGAGAAGGTGGGTTTCTTATAAGTTAGTTGAAGATGAAAAACCCATTTTCAAGTTTTGTGTAATTTTTCAATTTCCAAAAATCGAAAATTGATTTTAAAATCATATTTTATTTCTAAAATCAAAATTTATTAATTTTACAAATTAATTTCATAAATTAAATTTCTAATAAAATTAATAAATAAATATTTGAACAATTTAAATAATTCTAATTAATTAGATATCCAATATTAAATTAATTTTTACACAAATTCATCTTCATATATTTAAATCATATTTAAATATATTTTCTCCAATTCCGTTTAATTCTAATTTGAACGTTTCAAATTAACTTATCATACTACTCTATGGACCTACAGATCATGGGCTCCAACGATCCGAGATTAATCGGCTAAACTCATTAAAACGATCTAACCTCCATTCATTAACTAATGGGTCACTCTACTGAAGCCCATAGTTGAACTTCCCTCACTGTAGATATATTATGTCCACTCGATATAACCATGATTAGTAAGTTAACCCTTCACAGGTTGTTCGTAATAACGACTAGGTCAAATCTCTGTTTTTGTCACACCCCCTCCCTAACCTTAGCCCCCAAGACTTGGAAGGGAGCATGAGGTTATCCCAGTAGTATTCCAAGACAATATTCCAATTTAACATTTCCCCCCTTATCTATTAAGACTTTAACATGTTTACAATAATCTATCTAACTTTCATACATATAGTTCAATTTCCTATATTCTTTTATCACATGATCCGAGACGTGGTGTTTTGGTGGTTTGTAGACTCCTTCCTGCCACCTGGGGGGGGGAAGAGGTATAAGAAAACATTTGGAAGAGTGTGAGCTACTAAGCCCAGTGAATGGTTCTTTTAAAATAATAATCACTTTGCAAAACATATTTTTGGGAAATCAATCACGTAATCACAATTAAAGTATAATTTATGCATGATCATATGTAAGTTCATTCAATTATCATCCTCTAGTTCTATGCTATACATGGCATGTTCACATCATGGACATATTATTAATCATAACAACTTTTTATGGAAACTATCATATAACCCACTTTTCCCGCCAAGTACCCTTTTTAAGCATGCTAACTTATGTAGTTCGGGTATAATCTCAGTTTCCATAGAAATTCCACAAACAATATCATGGCAACAACATAACATCATAAGAATACATTTTGCACTTACATATGCATTTAGCCACATATCAACATATAAAACTAAGTAAACACTCACCGCAAGTAAGTTTTTCTACTAAAATCACCTTGAGAATACCTTCCTGAGAATTCCTCCAATGAAAATTCCTCAATTAATACTTGTTATATCAATATATAATGTCAAAATAGCCAAAATACCATTATCATATATTTTCATATCAATGAAAATACCAGCTTACCCTACTCGCATTCTTTCTTTCCACCCCTTATCATATATATAGTTCAATTTCCTATATTCTTTTATCACATGATCCGAGCCATGCCCTGAGAATTTACCAAGTTCTAATGTTTTGGTGGTTTGTAGACTCCTTCCTGAATGCTCCGCTTTGCCACCTGGGGGAATATAAGAAAACATTTGGAAGAATGTGAACTACTAAGCCCAGTGAGTGGTTCTTTTAAAATAATAATCACTTTGCAAAACATATTGTTGGGAAATCAATCACATAATCATAATTCCAGTATAATTTATGCATGATCATATGTATGTTCATTCAGTTATCATCCTCTAGTTCCATGCTATACTTGGCATGTTCACATCATGGACATATTATCAATCATAACAAATTTTATGGAAACTTTCCTATAACCCACTTTTTCCACCAATGTGCACATCGAAAATTCTTTTCCCGCTAGTCATGCTTAGGTAACTTGACTATATTTTCCACTGGTCGTCACCGACTATTATTTTCCGCCGACCAGTGGAAAATAACATCATAAGCATACATTTTGCACTTACATATGCATTTATCCATATATCAATGAATAAAACTAAGTAAACACTCACTGCAAGCAAGTTTTTCCACTAAAATCACCTTGAGAATACCTTCATGAGAATTCCTCCATATCAATGGAAATTCCTCAATTAATACTTGTTATATCGATACATAATGTCAAAATAGCCAAAATACCATTATATAACGAAAATACCAGCTTACCCTACTCCAATTTAGCCAAAATCCCAAAATTAGACTCTTTAGAGGTTATTTAGACTGTGGTAGGCAGCTGGGCATTGGGCAGTAGGAAGGGTGGGCATGTTGTGCCGCACAGGGGGTTGACGCGTTGGGTGTGCATTGTGTTAGATGTGCGTTGCGTTGGGCGTGATGCGTCGCACATGGGGCAGCTGCGCTGGGCTAGCACGCAGGATGCGTCGAGCGAGGCACGCGGACGGACACAGCGCTGCAAGGCGTGCACGCGGGGTATGGGCTGGCTGTGCGTCCGGCTGACTCAATGTCTCACCAACGCAACTTTGCTTCTTTTGATCTCCAATTAACTTGGCAGCCTAATAACTCAAACGTAACCCTCTAAATATGCTCTCAACATAAGACTTAGGTGATGGTATGAATAAACTCCTCTTGCCCAACCCCTCTATTTATAACCATTCTACCAACATCAACAACCTTTTGTGACAACTCAACTCCCATTTGTCTCACTTTGGAGCTGCCAACACTTAGTCTACCAACCTAGCCTTGAGTTGTTCTCATCTCAGCTTGCCAGCCAAATCTCCTTTTTTTATGAAATCTCCTTCACCACCTCTTTCTTGGGGTGATAAGACTTCTATTGCACGAATCTCCTTTGTCTACCTCCTACTAGAACTTTGTGTGATCCTCCTTTTGCCACTAAATCACTTAAATACTTAACATGTTCTCTACTTAAATTGTTTAAGACTTATACTCGTATACCATTGGCATCTTCCCTTGAAGTTTTCATCAATTAGCCTTACTTTTATCCTTAACGCATAGCAACTCATCTTTCCTTCATCAAAGTCCAACTTAGCCGTCGCATAGGGTGGCCGCTCACCTCGACGCATGGCTTGCCAGGTGTGCTTGCTCAGCTACTAAGCATGGACGCAGGTGCTGACCATCGATGCATGGGCGTGTTGCCTAGGAGCTTGCGTGCTTGACCGCATAGGCCGCGCTCGGTCGCATAGGCACACTCGGTCGCGTGGGCGTGCCTCGTAGCATGGGCGTGCGCTTGGCATAGCGCATCGACGCATGGCTACTCAGCAGCGCTCAACACATAGGATGGCTTGCTCGCTTGACGCATAGGCATACCTATTTGATGCATGGGCTGCGCACTTGACGCATGGCCTGTGCACTTGGCCTCAATGCATGGGCTGTGTGCTTAGCATGCTTACTCGACACATGCTTCCTTCCCGTGTCCGCATAGCTCATGTATACCCTTGAATTGGTTGTATGCAAACCCTTAGCTATTTTTCAAGTCTTCTTGCTTCCATCCTCCATGCACTCTTGCGTTCAACATGTTTAAGCCCTTCATAGGCGTTTGGACTTTTGGTTACCTTTTTGGATAATTTTAATGTTTTTCTCCCTTTGCCCCACTATTCTTACTTAGGATTTTTTCTTCTCTACATTTAACCTCCCACTTTAGATTTAGTGTTAGGGTCTTATAGTTTTACCCCTGAAATTATCTCTTGTTCCTTAAATCCCCACTGATTCCCTAATGAACAATTGTTTGTGATCCAATTACAAAACCGAGTCCCTCTCATTCCAAATGAGAGGGCAGGATCCCTTGTTCAAGCCCAGAATCAGCACTTAAGGGAACAACCTCTCTACTATCCCTAAAGCGGGTAGGAGTGAACTCCCTCTTGCATCCTATGCCCCAGCTATCTATCCAGTCTCACCCCTGAAATGGTAGTCATATTGAGCCGGCGCTGTTGAGCCAACCCTCACTTATGCAAATCTAAGGGCAATCCCAAATAAACAGGAGTTCATAGTGAGCTCAGGATTAAGGTCAAGTTACCTAGGTCATTACTTTGAAATAGTTAGTCTTAAACAGTAAACAACGTTATAAAGTAAGAGTGACTCATTTCGTGGTCCGATCTTGTATAAACTCTTTTGTACAAGGACACCCTCACTCCTCATGTCCAACATGAATAAATTAGGATCACTTCATTTGTAGCACCTTACAACTCATTGTAATAACTACAGAGCAGGTCGTATCAAATAGTGTTACCAGAATAAGGAATCCCACCTTATACATGTACTATAGATCATTTTGACTATTTTGTAACATCCCGAGTTTTATTTATTTATTTATTTATTTCAAATTCTATATTTTCGTAAAATTTGAGGACATTTTGTTAATTTTGAAATTTGATTTTTTGTTTAAAAGAAAATTTAGATTTTATGTCGCATTGATTTGATATTTAAGTTAATGTCAAAATTTTAATTTAAAGAGAAATTGGTTTAATTTTGAAATTGGATCTAAGAGGAAAAGGAAAAGGTTTTATATATATGTGTGTGTGTGTGTGTGAAAAGAAAGGAAAGTAATAAAATAAAGTGGAATAAGGAAAAGAATGACATAAAAATTTATTTTATTTCCTTTTAAGTTTTAAGTTTATATTATTATTATTGTTATTATTATTATTTTATAAAATCAACTTTTCCCTTGTTCTTCCTCACGATCTCTAAGCTGCGGGACCCCTGAAACTCTCTTTTTTTCTCCTGCTCACCGACGCCTCCGTTCACCTGGACGTTTCTGCTTGGTTGCATGAATGCGCCATGCCGTCCGAACTTCAAGCCAGTTGCCACGTTCCTCATGTCCTAGGAGTCTTTCGTTAAACCTGTTGGTCGCTTTATCCTCGCCGGGCGCGCTCGCTTCGTTCGATTCCTAAGCGCATGCAAGTGTCTGTTCCGGGTTGTCCAGCATCTTTGCCGGTTGGTCCTAAGCTTCACGATTTCTATTTTAAGTCGGCTAAATCCATCGCGCCCCATCAGTTTTTTTCTCACGCGCAGATCTGAAGTCTGCTCTCATTTATAGCCTCTTTTCATCCCGTCAGGCTAGGTGGATTGTTACACACTCTTAGCGGCATTTCGACTTCCATGACCACCGTCTGCTGTCTTAATATCGGATTACCCACATCACGCCACATAAAAGCTTCTCTGTGGGACTTCTGTATCCGCGTTCTATTGCTTAGCCGGCCCAACTAACGCACACAGGTTGTAAAATTGGCGCGCAAAGCCACTTCCTGATCATATCGTCCTGGAACTTGCATGTTGGTTATTGGAATTTCTATATCAATTTTGCCGATTAGGGAAGTGCGTCTTAGCACTCCGCCAGTTAGCCAACATGGATGGAGAATTTAATTCAGTCAGAAAAAATTGTTAAAGTTTTGTCTTGTTTCAAGTTTTGGCTTTTACCTTACCAAAGGGAAATGGGAGATAACTTGCTTGCCCACGTTTAGCGATGGGAGTCTTCACTTGGAGATGTCACGATTAATTCTGACTACTGCGCCCTTTTTCCAGTGCTGGATTAAACGTGGTCAAGTTAAAGAGGACTCCTTACAGGAACTAGAAATGAGATGCAGTTCTTTACGGGCAAGGCGAGTATATTGATTTAGTTTCGTCCTACCTAAAGCTACCCTCTTATTACGTTCTGGGAAAATTAAATGGTATGTTCGGGGCGCATTACGATGATTCTCTTGCTAGAAACTTTTATGAGTATATGAAAAAGGTGCCTCATTGGATATAATCGCAAGGATCCTGGCGTAATATTTATAACGGGTTATAAGAAGCAACCTTCGCCTCCACGGAAGCTCGTCTTAAAGTGGTAGACTGACGAAGCTCTATCCCTATTTTGTAGTTGAAAATACTTCGGATGGGAACCAGCTATATAGTTTACGTGGTGATTCATTATGAGAATGTCTATCTAGTTTATATCCACCACTATAACCCAAAGCGTCAGTACGAAATCACTGAAGAATCTCTCGGGTTAGATAATTGATTGTACTTATTATTTTGGCGTATCAGTGGAAAGTTGCGAGGCCTCCACCATGAGGTACTTTAGCAGCTCTAGAGCCTATTTAAAATCACTTTCGGTTCAACTTACGCATCGTTTTTGAGGGGGTAATTTAACTATCTCACGAGCACTAGTTTTATAGCACGGAGATCTTTCGTGTGAGATGACTTCCGACAGGCTTGCTCCACACTCGAACCCTTCTCAGAAAAGAATTTATATGAATGGTTGGATCGGTCTGAGTATTAGGTGGCAACCCATCTATATCTGCATCGCTGATTCCTCCCCACTCCCAGTGCAGCTGCCTGGCTCCGTATCGGAGGAGAGATGGATCTTAACTCGTCCACTATCAGATAAAACTATACATACATTACATGATGCACACAAGTCTCTCTAAGAAGATAACTCCATGATTCTCTTGTATCAAGGTTGGATTTTACATAGACTGAACCCCAACTGCCGGTAAATTAATCATATTGTTAATGGAGTCGTAACTCGTAGCTACATCACTTTCATGGCCAAGCACAAAAACTATGTTAAACAATCAAGTTAATTTCGAGATGCCAAGTTCAGATGCACGCAGATTACTATACGTCATGAAGTAGCCTACCATGTGCATCAAGTGAAATAAGCATAACGTGCATCAACAGCGAACTTGCCCTAATCCCCTCATCTAAACTTAAGACATCCGTAAGAGTGCCACTTAAACTATATTTAAGTCATACTTAATCATCCTTTTCATATAACTCATAAAACAATTCTAAATCATGCTGACTACCGTGAAGACCAGTACGTCAAGATATATTACCACATATCCATATACTCCTCACCAAGAAGCAGTGCTCATATATCAAATTGTAGGATCCTCATATAACATCTACAGTCTTTATCTGCCTGGACGAAAGGCGTTCCAGTAGTTTAATATTGAGCTTCACCTCAAATTCAATCCAGTTACAATACCCCAAGCAAGTATTATCCCTCTATGCTACAAAGCAATGTACTTCTCAAACAAGATCCACAATTAACAATCCCAAAGATTTTCTATTAAATTACGAATCTCCATAATTCGCTGGGCAACACCTCTAAAATCCTCGCAAATTCTGCACGATTTCAATACCCAACATGCAAAAATTCCCCACTATTCAAACGTGCTGCAACTTACGCAACTTGGTTCCTTTAGGTTGCACGGACCGGATTAGCATTCCAAACTGAGCGGCGGCACAAGAGTTTTACTTCGACGCGATGGGACGTGAGTTACGAATGGCGACCACGAGACCCAGATGCTTGCACGCCCATGACCAGAAAGCCTTCAGGGCGCCCGTGCGAGCCCACTGCTTAACAAGATTTCAATACAACTCATAGGACAACCTTGGTGATCTCTTGGCTTATTCCAACAACTCCGTTGTAGCTCACTATTACCCTCACTAGGGGCTCGCGAGCGACGTGATTTGTCGTGTTCATTTAATACGTGATCTCCGTCGATCCAACCGAGTATCTATCAGGACCTTGACAGAAAGACTTTTAGCCTGTCCAGAATGTGGGAACGTATGGTATCTGGTTGAATCGTCTAACACGAAACGCTCTTTAGCAGCTTCATTGAACCACTAGCTTTGACAGCGCCTACGTCATACGTCCTGTTCAGAAGGTCGGGTGATCGAAAGAAAGACAAACGTGAGGAGTTCCAGTCTTCAGCTCCTCCGCTAGCCTTAGAATCTGACGAAGAACAAGGATACTAACGGCGTTGATCTTTACTAACTAATTACACAGTTGAGTAGAATATACTCACCATAATGAGTATTCCACACACTCTTAAAGATACTTAAGAAAGGACAGACAATAAATTCTATTCGTCATCTTTACCTCTAATTCGACATACTTTTTTTATTACTCTCTGTGACGTTTCTTTCAGACAGAACCCCGCAATTCTCCAAACAGCTAGGCACTTACTTTCATACTCGATATTACCTTTGTCCTCTCCTCTGTACATCCAATTTCAAATTTAAATCCATTAACTCTTTTTAATGGAATACACAATTTATTACCAATTAATAAATATCTAATATTCAATTGCGACACATATAATTTTCTCATATCTTTTCCAGAATCATAATTAATACTCTTAGTTTTCCTATAAATATTATACAACGTAGTGATGTCTTTCAACTTTTACTTAAAAACATATAGTAGAGTTTTAAATTAAATAAATAAATAAAATAAAACTCGGGGAGTTTAGTCAAACGAGTCGATCCCAAAGAGATGCGACCACTTTACTATGTCATCTTGTATAACACTCGTCGAGATTTAGTCGCTTCTTAATTCATGGTAATGAACAGCGTCTCTATTGGATAATCGACCTGCTCTGTAGTTATTACAATGATTGAAGGTGCTACAAAGAAGTGCATAATCCTATATCTCTATTTCATCATTGGACATGAGGGAGTGAGGTGTCCTTGTACAAAAGAGTTTATACAAGATCGGACCACGAAATGAGTCACTCTTACTCTTATATAACGTTGTTTACTGTTTAAGACTAACTATTTCAAAGTAATGCCTACTGAACTTGACCTTAATCCTGAGCTCACTATGAACTCCTGTTTTTATTTGGATTCCCTAGATTTGCATAAGTGAGGGTTGGCTCAACAGCGCCGGCTCAATATGACTACCATTTCAGGGTGAGACGGATAGATAGCTGGGCATAGAGATGCAAGAGAGTTCACTCCTACCCGCTTTAGGATATAGAGAGGTTGTTCCCTTAGTGCTGATTCTGGGCTTGAAACAAGGTTCCTGCCTCTCATTTGGAATGAGAGGACTCGGTTTTGTAATTGGATCACAAAACAATTGTTCATTAGGAATCATGGGATTTAAGAACAAGAGATAATTTCAGGGTAAAAACTATAAGACCCTAACACTAAATCTAAAGTGGAGGTTAAATGTAGAAAGAAAAAATCCTAAGGTAAGAATATGTGGGCAAAGGAGAAAAACATTAAAATATCCAAAAAGGTAACCAAAGTCCAAACGCCTATGAAGGGCTTAAACATGGTTGAACGCAGAGTGCATGGAGGATGGAAGCAAGAAGACTTGAAAAAATAGCTAAGGGTTTGCATAAACCAATTCAAGGTATACATGAGCTATGCGGACACGGGAAGGAAGCATGTGTCGAGTAAGCATGCTAAGACACACGCCATGCATTGAGGCCAAGTGCACAGGCCATTGCTCAATATGCGCGCACCCATGCATCAAATAGGTATTGCCTATGCGTCAAGCGAGCAAGTCCATCATGTGTTTGAGCGCTGCTGAGTACCAGCGTCGATGCGCTATGCCAAGCGCACGCCCATGCTACGAGCACGCCCACGCGACCGAGTGTCCTATGCGACGAGCGCGCCATGCGGTCAAGCACGCATAGCCTAGGCAACACGCCCATGCATCGATGGTCAGCACCGTGCTCCATCTTGTAGCTGAGCAAGCACACCTGGCAAGCCATGCGTCGAGGTGACGGCCACCCCCATGCCATGTACACCGTTGGACTTTGCATGAAGGAAAGATAGATTGCTATGCGTTAAGGATAAAAGTAGAAGCTTAATTGATGGAAAACTTCAAGGGAAGATGCCAATGTATACGAGTATAAGTCTTAAACAATTTAAGTAGAGAAACATGTTAAGTATTTAAGTATTTAGGTGGCAAAAGGAGGATCACACAAAGTTCTATAGGAGTAGACAAAGAGATTTCGTGCAAGTAAGTCTATCACCCCAAGAAAGAGGTGGGTGAAGGAGATTTCATAAAAAAAGGGATTTTGGCTGCAAGCTGAATGGAGAACAACTCAAGCTATTTGTAGACTAAGTGTTGGCAGCTCCAAGTGAGACAAATGGGAGTTGAGTTGTCAACAAAGTGTGAGTTTAGAATGGTATAAATAGAGGGGTTGGGCAAGAGGAGTTTATTCATACCATCACCTAAGTCTTATGTTGAGAGCATATTTAGAGGGTTACGTTTGAGTTATTTAGCTGCCAAGTTAATTGGAGATCAAAAGAAGCAAAGTTGCGTGTGTGAGACATGAGTCAGCCGGACGCACAGCCAGCCCATACCCCGCGTGCACCCTTCAGCGCTGTGTCCGTCCGCGTGCTCCGCTCAGACGCATCGCTGCTAGCCCCAGCGCAGCTGCCCCATGTGCGACGCATCACGTCCCAACGCAACGCACATCTAACACAATGCACACCCAACGCGTCAACCCCCTGTGCGGCACAACATGCCCACCTTCCTACTGCCAATGCCCAGCTGGCCTACACATCTAAATAACTCTCTAAAGAGTCTAATTTTTGGATTTTGGCTAAATTGGAGTAGGGAAGCTGTGTATTTTCGTATATAATTGGTATTTGGCTTTGACATTATGTATCGATATAACAAGTATTAATTGAGAATTTCCATTGATAGAGGAATTCTCATGAAGGTATTCTCAAGGATTTTAGTGGAAAAACTTGCTTGCAGGGAGTGTTTACTATTTTTTTTCATTTCAGTTGAGTGTATGAATCATATCTTGAAGGCATTGGACCATATTAGGGGCATGCGTTTCATTATAGACTTTCATGTTGCTGAGCTGTCGCGCGGGGAGAATCAATATATTGCTTCACACAGTATCGGCTAACGACTCCAGTAGTGTATTACAAATCATAGTCAAAATCAAGGCGAGGACGTTAGCGCGGGGAAAAGAGGAATTTTTCGATATTATCACCACTGGGTTGAAAAGGGAGTAGTTTACTGTGTGAGTAATACGACCAAGAATGGATCGGAACAGTCCTCCAGTAACACTTATTCAAATGATTGGATAGCCGAGTGAGTGTCCATTATGGTCAGAGAGCGCTGCATGCCAAGGATCATATGTCAGAGTTACCAACTTAGGAGCGGATGATAACTAATGGAAGCGAACACATATGGTCCATGCGACCGTGGAGTAATTATTACTGGTTAATGGATTATTATTGTAGAATGCAGTCTCCAAGAACAAGGGTTGGGTAGTGGCAGGAATGGATTAGTGAAGTTAAGTTAAGCATGACGTTACACCCACCCGCCATCTGACGGGCGAACACGTTTTTTTGCTAGTAAATCGCTATGTTACGGTGCTTCTCCATTAATGTAGGGTTGTTTATGGCCTTATATCCCCCAGGTGCAAAGCGAGAGCTTACTTAACACAGTTATAGACGCGGTCTCCTACACGCTACAACCCATATCTCCAGGAGGAAAACTCTTGTATTAACGAATCTTCCTTCCAGCGTCCATCGGTCAACGGGATAATCAGGTGTTACAGAAAGAAGAGAATATATCAATCGCCCGAACGAAAGTCTATATATAGATAGGTGGAAAGAAGAATGCGAAGGTAAGCTGGTATTTTCATTATATGAAAATAATATGATAATTTATTTTGGCTATTTTACATTTAATATTATATAAGCAATCATTAAAGTTGAAGAATTTTCATTGGAGGGGAAATTCTCAGGAAGGTATTCTCAAGGTGATTTTTATTAGAAAAACGTACTTCGTGATGGCGTTTATCATAGCGTAATAATGTACACGTCCTCTGATAACAGATTCGCGACATGCTGATAGGCGCAATAAAATAGCTAACCTATGCATGTATTTTAGTCCGGTGACATA